>NW_026611675.1:0-94029 GCF_023638135.1 Falco biarmicus | reverse complement strand
GACGTGCTGGCACATGGAGGTGGGCAGGGCCGGTTGCCGTGCTCTGGCCCGCATGCACTCGCATGCTGCCGCCCAGTCGCCTGCCCGTGTCCGCGTGTGTTCTTTGCCCGTGTTCTTTTTGCTCTCAAACCACACGCTGATCTTTCCCCAGAGGGATTCCAGTCCTTAGATTTCCTCCTCTTCTTTGTCCTCTTCCACGCTCTCGTCCTCTCGGGAGACTCCTCCCCGGGATGAGCTTTGGCGCTGGGCTCTGCCGTCACCTTCACGGGCGTAACAGGCCGAACCTGGGGAGATGAGTGTGCCTGATCCGCTGTCGAATGGGAGCAGGAGAATGAGCAGGAAAAGCAGATCTTCAGAACACCTTCCGCCCAGCCCTCGCTTCTGCTGGGCTTAACTTTACTCCCGATTTCCCTGTCTCCTCCCCGCAGCGGGACGGGGAACGGCAGCTGCGGTCAGTTGATCACACGTCGTTTCTTCTTCTTTCTCCTCCTTTTCCTCCTCCTCCCCAAACCTTGCCGTGCAAACCCGTCGTGTTTTGATTCCCTGTAGCTCTCCATCCGTTTCTTCCGTCCTGCTCGCCCTGTCGTTCTGTTGCTCCCTTCTCTTTCACTCTCTCCGCTTCTGCCCTGCTCCTTTCCCCCTTTTCTTCACCCTCTGTCTCCCCTCCTGCAGAGGAACAACCTTCTTTTCTTGTTGAGAGCTAGGGGTTGCTTTTTCTGAGAATTCTGCCCGTCCGTTCAACGGTCATTGATCTGCTGCATGCTCTTCCCTCGAGGAGAAGGACCACGTCTCAGTCTTTCTTTATGCACCGTTGCTCTCTCTGCTGTAGAAAAAACCGTCTCGCCATAAGGCTCTAGAATTACTCTGAGACGCAGGGAACTCCAGTTCCCCTCAGCTGCGGCCTTGGCGCTTTTCCAAGCAGTGGGATGAAATTCCTGTCGCGAGCTCTAAGGCAGCTTAACGAGAAGGGGGCACAGTCTGAGCTAAAGAATGGTCAGGGAAGGGATTTTAGCCCGCGCCCAAGCGGGCAAAAGGAGACGCCGTTAGTCCTGCTGCCTGCGGGTGTGTGGGAAAATCACCCTGAGGCGGGGGGACTTCGGGAAAATCGCGTCCTAACGGAAGCGTAGCGTTTGAGGAAAGCTTTTGTAGGGTGAAGTACAGCGGTGGCCGTCAGGATGGTTGGCATGCACAAGAGTCCGTATCACCGCGGTGCCCTAAGCAACACCTCCTGGCAGCTCGGCGCACGCGGACAGCGGTGGCCGAGGATGGCGCTAGCTGGGGATACGTACCAATTTGTAGTAGAAGCCAGAAACCCGTAACCGATCCTGCGTATGAAGACGGATGTGCAACGTACTACGAAGCGCGAGAAGTGGACAGATGAAGGGAGAAGTGAGGGAAGACTCCATCGGAACTGCTGGGATCCGTCGATGGGCTGAACCTCTCTTCTCCCCCCTAGGGACACCTGTCGGGTAAGAACTTTGTTTTATGCACGCTAAATAACTAACTCACGCTAGCCGTTATTAGCGGTTATAATTCAGCTGTATGTGCTTTAGTTGTATATAATGCAAAGCGTGGTTTGCAGACAGGCCCTACCCTGGCAATCACCAACCCTGACTTGTCAGAATTTCCCGTTAATAAAGGGTGTTATTCCGTGAACTGTTGGTGTGCGCCCTTTGTGGGCGCTGGCGCGAGACACGCGACGCGACGTGGGAAACACGCGATGTGCGAGACACGCGACGTGCGAGACACGCGATGTGCGAGACACGCGACGTGCGAGACGCGACGTGAGACACGTGACGTGAGACGCGACGCGCGAGACGCGACGCGCGAGACGCGACGCGCGAGACACACGACGCGACGTGAGACACGCGACATGCGAGACACGCGATGCGAGACACGCGATGCAAGACACGCGATGCGAGACACGCGACGTGCGAGACACGCGATGTGCAAGACACGTGATGTGCGAGACGTGACGCGCGAGACACGCGACGCAACGTGAGACACGCGACGTGTGAAACACGCGACGTGAGACACGCAATGTGCGAGACACGCGATGTGCGAGACACGTGATGCGAGACACGCGACGTGCGAGACACGCGACGCGCGAGACGCGACGTGAGACACGCAACGCGACGTGAGACACGCGACGTGCGAAACACGCGACGTGCGAGACACGCGATGTGCGAGACACGCGATGCGAGACACGCGATGCGAGACACGTGACGTGCAAGACACGCGACGTGCGAGACACGCGACGTGCGAGACGTGACGCGCGAGACACGCGACGCAACGTGAGACACGCGACGTGTGAAACACGTGACGCGAGACACGCGACGTGCGAGACACGCGACGCGAGACACGCGACGTGCGAGACACGCGACGTGCGAGACACGTGACGCGAGACACGCGACGTGCGAGACACGTGACGTGCGAGACACGCGACGTCAGACACGCGACGTGCGAGACACGACGTGAGACACGCAACGCGCGAGACACGCGATGCGACGTGAGACACGCAACGTGCGAAACCCGCGACGTGCGAGACACGCGACGTGCGAGACACGCGATGTGTGAGACACGCGATGTGCAAGATGTGACGTGCGAGACATGCGACGCAACGTGAGACACGCGACATGCGAGACACGCGACGCGAGACACGCGACGTGCGAGACACGCGACGCGAGACACGCGACGCGCGAGACGCGACATGAGACACGCGACGCGCGAGACACGCGACGCGACGTGAGACACGCGACGTGCGAGACACGCGACGTGCGAGACACGCGACGTGCGAGACACGCGATGCGAGACACGCGATGCGAGACACGCGACGTGCGAGACACGCGACGTGCGAGACGTGACGCGCGAGACACGCGACGCAACGTGAGACACGCGACGTGCGAGACACGCGACGCGAGACACGCGACGTGCGAGACACGCGACGCGCGAGACACGCGACGCGACGTGAGACACGCGACGTGTGAAACAGGCGATGCGCGGCACAGCGAACGCTCAGCACAGGGCCCGTGGAGCGCTGCTGCCATCTAGCGACCAAAAGCGGGTACCGCAACTACTCGGTTGGTGGCGTGCAGCTGCTGCCACCTTGCTTCCACAATTGGGTACTGCAGCCGTCAGGTAGGTGGGGGCGCTGCCGCTCCCTTGAGACCAAAGCGTGCTCTTGCTGCCACCTGGCGGCTAACAGTCGGTACTGCAGCCCTGGCGCCGCGCATGCACGTGGCGCCTCCCTACTCGACGTCGGTGGCCGTTGTTAACGGCATTGCGATTCCCGCGCTGCCTGCAGGGTGGGACCGCTGCGCCCGCTGCACAGGAGACACAAACGAGGTCAAATGCCGTAAAGAAAATAAGTTTAATGGTGCTTGCATAGAGGCAAAATGGAGAGAAAGAGAGGAAAAATAAAGAAAGGCGCAACAGCTACCACCGCACGGAGCTGGGGGTCCTGTCAGCCCAGATCGACTTCACGTCAGGTGGGGCATTCCACCCGGTGCTGGCTGTCACGGTTCTTTTATAGATGTTCCAGAGCTGTTCACCCCAAAGTCTCTGCTCCTTCCAAGAACTGTTTCGCGTGGCCTCACCCCTCACTCGGCAGTGCTGCAAACACCCATACCGTCTTCTCAGAGAATTTTTCATCCTCTGCGGTCTGGGCGTACTTGCTGGGGCGAGGGTACAGAACAGGCGAGGCGTGGTTTTCGTGGTCGAACAGATGCAGCGATGTCTGGGTAGACATCCGTGGTTTGCCGAAGCAAGATGTAGACAAGTTCTTCGCGGGGTCTCTGTGTTGTTTTGCCGTCAGCCAGCAATGCTGAGACAGATAGCACAGTCCCAATAACGTCCTTCACACCGCCCCGTGGCTCAACATTGCTGCTCCGCGGGTGGCGTAGATAGAGATAAAGGTTCTGCCAACTATACAAACGAGGTTAGCAATCTTTATCTAAGCATTAAAGCCATTTACCATTATCAATCTAACAATAGCAGTGATTAGAAACGACTAATAATAACTACAAATCCCTAACAAACGTTAGCTAACAACTCAAAACTCAAACATGTCATAAGCTAATTTCAAAACATTATCATAACAGGATTACGTAACAAAACAAAATAAAACATTTCCTAGCACATATAAGGTTTGTTTGTGGGGGTTAAGAATCAAGAGCCAAGGGGTGGGCATTTAAAAGGGTAAATTTTCGTGCCCCTTTAAGGCTGGGTCCAAATCGTGGCTGCGCATGCATTTTTCATTGTGCAGTTTTGGTCAGGGCGTTAGCCTGAATCTTGGCCAGGAGGGTCACGGACCAACTTGTTTGTCTCGCCACAAACAATCCTTATCATTTTGGAAAGGATGGGAGCCGGAGACGACACGCTCTGTACGGTTTTGCTGTTCAGCCTTGGTCTCATCGTGACTACAGTAACCATCAGCATGTGCTTCTGTGAGTGTTTTTGGTCACGCCGGTACAGAAGAGTGGGATCTCTTCCTCGCAATCTGCCCCGAGTAGTGGAACCCATGGGATACCAAAGCAGAGCGCGAGAGACTGTTATACAAACAAAAGAAAACTGTTGATCTCCAGCAAAGTTACCATGTGACTGGTTATTAGTTTCTGTTCATCTTCGTCACCTTGGGAAGAAAAATACCAAGGACCAGGCACGGACTATCGTGGAGGGAACAGATGAAGTTACCACCCCGACATTATTCAGGACTGTGCTGGACTCACGAGTGAAGAAGCCTGTTTTCCGCCTCACATGAGACTTTGCTGGACTGTTATTCTGTTATTCAATTTCTAGTTCATGTTTGTTAAGAAATTGTTATTTGTTGTTCACTGGTTGTCAAGCGGTTCATTGAATTTACTAAATCTGAGTTACAACAAATCAGCAAGTTTAGTTCATGCCAATATGCTGCTAGGTAGGGCCTGGCGGCCGGAAGATCGCGCGCTGTACGGACAGATAGGGCCCCCCTCCAGGTAGCCACCAGCTTGTAGCTTATGATGTCGGCAGACGGAAGTGACACCGTAAACCCAGGCTATACAGTGTCGCGCCGCTCCGCAATAAACGCCATTTGCCATCCACCACGTTGGTGTCTGCGAGCTGATGGACCGCGCGGCCAGGGGTCGGCCGCCGTGCCGTTCCTGAACCAGGTCACCGTGTGCCTGTGAAGGCAACAGCTGGGCTTGGCTGTGATGGGCTATGATGGGCTGTGGTGGGCTGTGGTGGGCTGGGACGGGCTGGGAAGAGCTGTGGTGGGCTGTGCTGGGCTGTGGTGGGCCAGGACGGGCTAGTGGTGAGCTGGGACAGGCTAGTGGTGGGATGTGGTGGGCTGTGGTGGGCTGGGACGGGCTGTGGTGGGCTGTGATGGGCTGTGGTGGGGTGGGACGAGCTGTGGTGGGCTGTGGTGGGCTGGGACGGGATGTGGTGGGCTGGGACGGGCTGTGATGAGCTGGGACGGGCTGTGGTGATCTCTGGTGGGCTGTGGCCGGCTGGGACGGGCTGTGGTGGGCCGGGACGGGCTCTGGTGGGCTGTGGTGGGCTGTGGTGGGCTGGGACGGGCTGTGGTGGGCTGGGACGAGCTGTGGTGGGCTGTGCTGGGCTTTGCTGAGCTGTGGTGGGCTGGGACGGGCTGTGACGGGCTGTGGTGGGCTGTGGTGGGCTGTGGTGGGCTGGGAAGGGCTGGGACGGGCTGTGGTGGGCTGCGGTGGGCTGTGGTGGGATGTGGTGGGCTGTGGTGGGCTGGGACGGGCTGTGGTGGGCTGTGGTGGTTTGGGACGGGCTGTGGTGGGCTGTGGTGGGCTGTGTCGGGCTGGGCCGGGCTGTGGTGGGCTGTGGTGAGTTGGACGGGCTGTGGTGGGCTGTGGTGGGCTGTGGTGGGCTAGTGGTGGGCTGTGGTGGGCTGTGGTGGGCTGTGGCGGGCTATGACGGGCTGTGGTGGTTTGGGACGGGCTGTGGTGGGCTGGAACGGGCTGTGCTGGGCTGTGGTGGCCTGTGGTGGGCTGTGGCGGGCTCTGGTGGGCTAGTGGTGGGCTGGGACGGGCTGTGGTCGGCTGTGGTGGGCTCTGGTGGGCTGTGGTGGGCTGGGACGGGCTGTGGTGGGCTGTGGTGGGCTGTGGTGGCCTGTGGTGGCCTGTGGCGGGCTGGGACGGGCTGTGGTGGGCTGGGACGGGCTGTGGTGGGCTGAGATTGGCTGTGGTGGTCCGTGGTGGGCTGGGACGGGCCGTGCTGGGCTAGGACGGGCTGTGGTGAACTGTGGTGGGCTGTGATGGGCCGTGGTGGGCTGGGACGGGCCGTGGTGTGCTGGGGTGGGCCGTGGTGGGCTGGGACGGGCCGTGGTGGGCTGGGACAGGCTGTGGTGGGCTGTGGTGGACTGGGAAGGGCCGTGGTGGGCCGTGGTGTGCTGTGGTGGGCCATGGTGGACCGTGGTTGGCCGTGGTGGGCCGGGACAGGCCGTGGTTAGCCGTGGTGGGCTGAAACAGGCTGGGACGGGCTCTGGTGGGCTGGGACAGGCTGTGGTGGGCTGGGACGGGCTGTGGTGGGCTGGGACGGGCTGTGGTGGGCTGTGGTGGGCTGGGACAGGCTGTGGTCGTCTGGGACGGGTTGTGGTGAGCTGAGACGGGCCGTGGTGGGCTGAGACGGGCCGTGGTGGGCTGAGACGGGCCGTGGTGGTCTGGGACGAGCTGGGACGGGCTGTGGTGGGCTGGGACGGGATGTGGTGGGCTGGGACGGGCTGTGGTGGGCTGTGGTGGGCTGGGACGGGCTGTGGTCATCTGGGACAGGTTGTGGTGAGCTGAGACGGGCCGTGGTGGGCTGAGACGGGCCGTGGGGGGCTGAGACGGGCCGTGGTGGTCTGGGACGAGCTGGGACGGGCTGTGGTGGGCTGGGACGGGCTGTGGTGGGCCGGGACGGGCTGTGGTGGGCTGGGACGGGCTGTGGTGGGCCGTAGTGGGCTGTGGTGGGCTGGGACGGGCTGTAGTGGTCAGTGACAAGCTCTTGTGGGCTGTGGTGGGCTGGGACGAGCTGTGGTGGGCTCTGGTGGGCTCTGGTGGGCTGGGACGGGCTGTGGTGGGCTGGGACGGGCTGTCGTGGGCTGGGACGGGCTGGGACGGGCCGTGGTTGGCTGGGACGGGCCGTGGTGGGCTGGGACGGGCTGTGGTGGGCTGGGACGGGCTGTGGTGGGCTGGGATGGGCCGTGGTGGGCTGGGACGGGCTGTGGTGCTCAGGGACGGGCTGTGGTGGGCTGGGACGAGTTGTAGTGGGCCGGGACGGACTGTGGTGGGCTGCGGTGGGCTGGGACGGGCTGTGGTGGTTTGGGACGGGCTGTGGTGGTCTGTGGTGGGCTGGGACGGGCTGTGGTGGGCTGGGACGGGTTGTGGTGGGCTGGGACGGGCTGTGGTGCTCAGGGACGGGCTCTGGTGGGCCGGGACGGGGTGTGGTGGGCTGTGGTGGGCTGGGACGAGTTGTAGTGGGCTGGGACGGGCTGCGGTAAGCTGGGACGGGCTGTGGTGTGCTGGGATTGTCTGTGGTGGGCTGGGAGGGGCTGTGGTGGGCTGGGACGGGCTGTGGTGTGCTGGTACGGGCTGTGGTGTGCTGGGACGAGTTGTGGTGTGCAGGGACAGGCTGGGACAGGCTGGGACGGGCTGGGACGTGCTGGGACGGGCTGTGGTGGGCTGGGACGGGCTGTGACGGGCTGTGGTGAGCTGGGACGGGCTGTGGTGGGCTGTGGTGAGCTGGGACCGGCTGTGGTGGGCTGGGACGGGCTGTGGTGGGCGGGGACGGGCTGTGGTGGGCGGGGACGGGCTGTGGTGGGCTAGGCCGGGCTGGGACGGGCTATGGTGGGTTGTGGTGAGCTGGGACGGGCTATGGTGGGCTGGGACAAGCTGTGGTGGTCTGTGACGGGCTGGGACGAGCTGGGACGTGCTGTGATGGGCTGTGGTGGGCTGTGGTCGGCGGGGACGTGCTGTGGTGGGCAGGGACGTGCTGTGGTGGGCTTGGACGGGCTGTGGTGGGCTGGGACGGGCTGTGGTCAGCCGTGGTGGGCTGGGACGGGCCGTTGTGGCTCCGGACGGGCTCTGGTGGGTTGGGACGGGCTGTGGTGGGCTGTGGTGGGCTGTGGCGGTCTTTGTTGGGCTAGGACGGGCTGGGAAGGATTGGGACGGTCTGGGACGTGCTGTGGTGGGCTGTGGTGGGCTGGAATGGGCTGTGGAGGGCTGGGACGGGCTGTGGTGGGCTGGGACGGGCTGTGGTGGGCTGGGACGGGCTGTGGTGGGCTGGGACGGTCTGTGGTGGGCTGTGGTAAGCTGGGACGGGCTGTGGTGGGCTGTGATGGGCTGTGGTGGGCTGTGGTGTGCTGGGACGGGCTGTGGTGGGCCGGGAAGGGCCGTGGTGGGCTGTGATGCGCCGTGTTTATCTGGGACGAGCTGTGGTGGGCCATGGCGGGCCGTGGTGGACTGGGACGGGCTGTGGTTTGTTGTGGTGGGCTGAAACAGGCTGTGACCTGTGGTGGGCTGTGGTGACCGGTGGTGGGCTGTGGTGACCTGTGGTGGGCTGTGGTGGGCTGGGAGGGGTTGCGGTGGGCTGGGACGGCTTTCGGTGGGCTAGGACGGGCTGCGGTGGGCTGGGACGGGCTGCGGTGGGCTGGGATAAGCTGTGTTGGGCTGCGACGGGCTGTGGTAGGCTGGGATGAGCTGTGGAGGGTTGGGACGGGCTGTGGAGGGTTGTGGAGGGCTGTGCTGGGCTTGGACAGGCTGTGGTGGGCTGAGATGGGCCGTGGTGGGCCTTGGTGGGCTGGGACGGGCCGTGCTGGGCTAGGACGGGCTGTGGTGAACTGTGGTGGGCTGTGATGGGCCGTGGTGGGCTGGGACAGGCCGTGGTGGGCTGGGACGGGCCTTGGTGGCTGGGGTGGTCCGTGGTGGGCTGGGACGGGCCGTGGTGGGCTGGGACAGGCTGTGGTGGGCTGTGGTGGACTGGGAAGGGCCGTGGTGGCCCGTGGTGTGCTCTGGTGGGCCATGGTGGACCGTGGTTGGCCGTGGTGGGCCGGGACAGGCCGTGGTTAGCCGTGGTGGGCTGAAACAGGCTGGGACGGGCTCTGGTGGGCTGGGACGGGCTGTGGTGGGCTGGGACGGGCTGTGGTGGGCTGTGGTGGGCTGGGACGGGCTGTGGTCGTCTGGGACGGGTTGTGGTGAGCTGAGACGGGCCGTGGTGGGCTGAGACGGGCCGTGGTGGGCTGAGACGGGCCGTGGTGGGCTGAGACGGGCCGTGGTGGGCTGGGACGGGCTGGTACTTGCTGTGGTGGGCTGTTACGGGCTGTGGTGTGCTGTGAGAGGCTGTGGTGGTCTGGGACGAGCTGGGACGGGCTGTGGTGGGCTGGGACGGGCTGTGGTGGGCTGGGACGGGCTGTGGTGGGCCGTAGTGGGCTGTGGTGGGCTGGGACGGGCTGTGGTGGTCTGTGACAAGCTCTTGTGGGCTGTGGTGGGCTGGGACGAGCTGTGGTGGGCTCTGGTGGGCTCTGGTGTGCTGGGACGGGCTGTGGTGGGCTGGGACGGGCCGTGGTGGGCTGGGACGGGCCGTGGTGGGCTGGGACGGGCCGTGGTGGGCTGGGACGGGTTGGGATAGGCTGCGGTGGGCCGTGGTGTGCTGTGGTGGGCCGTGGTGGGCTGGGATAGGCTGTGGTGAGCTGAGACGGGCTCTGGAGGTCTGTGGTGGGCTAGAACGGCTTGTGGTGGGCTGGGACAGGCTGCGGTGGGCTGGGACGGGCTGCGGTGGGTTGTGGAGAGCTGGGACGGGCTGTGACGGGCTGTGGTGGGCTGCGACGGGCTGTGGGGGTCTGGGACAGGCTTGGACGAGCTGGGACAGGCTGGGACAGGCTGTGGTGGGCTGAGACGGGCTGGGAGGGGCTGGGACGGGCTGTGGTGGGCTGGGACGGTCTGTGGTGGGCTGTGGTAAGCTGGGACGGGCTGTGGTGGGCTGTGATGGGCTGTGGTGGGCTGTGGTGTGCTGGGACGGGCTGTGGTGGGCCATGGCGGGCCGTGGTGGGCTGTGGTGCGACGTGTTTATCTGGGACGAGCTGTGGTGGGCCATGGCGGGCCATGGTGGGCTGGGACGGGCCGTGGTTTGCCGTGGTGGGCTGAAACAGGCTGTGGTGACCTGTGGTGACCTGTGGTGGGCTGTGGTGGTCTGTGGTGACCTGTGGTGGGCTGTGGTGGGCTGGGACGGGTTGCGGTGGGCTGGGACGGGTTTCGGTGGGCTGGGATAAGCTGTGTTGGGCTGTGACGGGCTGTGGTAGGCTGGGATGAGCTGTGGAGGGTTGGGACGGGCTGTGGAGGGTTGTGGAGGGCTGTGCTGGGCTTGGACAGGCTGTGGTGGGCTGAGATGGGCTGTGGTGGTCCGTGGTGGGCTGGGACGGGCCGTGCTGGGCTAGGACGGGCTGTGGTGAACTGTGGTGGGCTGTGATGGCCCGTGTTGGGATGGGACGGGCCGTGGTGGGCTGGGGTGGGCCGTGGTGGGCTGGGGTGGGCCGTGGTGGGCTGGGACGGGCCGTGGTGGGCTGGGACAGGCTGTGGTGGGCTGTGGTGGACTGGGAAGGGCCGTGGTGGGCCGTGGTGTGCTCTGGTGGGCCATGGTGGACCGTGGTTGGCCGTGGTGGGCCGGGACAGGCCGTGGTTAGACGTGGTGGGCTGAAACAGGCTGGGACAGGCTCTGGTGGGCCGGGCCGGGCCGCGGTGGGCCGGGCCGGGCTGGGACAGGCTGTAAACGGCTGTGGTGGGCCGTGGTGGGCTGGGACGGGCCGTGGTGGGCTGGGACGGGCCGTGGTGGGCTGCGACGGGCCGGTACTTGATGTGGTGGGCTGCGACGGGCCGTGGTGGGCTGGGACGGGCTGGTACTTATGTGGTGGGCTGTGGTGTGCCGTGATGGGCTGGGATGGGCTGTGGTGGGCTGTGGTGGGACGGGGACGGACTGTGGTGGGCAGGGACGGGCTGTGGTTGGTTGTGGTGGGCTGGGACGGGCTGTAGTTGGCTGGGACGGACTGTGATGAACTGAGACGGGCTGTGGTGGGCCGTGTTGGGATGGGACAGGCCCTGGTGGGCTGTGGAGTGCTGGGACGTACTGTGGTGTGCTGGGATGGGCTGGGACGGGCTGTGGTGTGCTGGGACAAGCTGTGGTGGGCTGGGACAGGCTGTGGTGGGTTGGGACGGGCTGGCATGGGCTGCGGTGGGCTCGTATTGGGTGGCTCGGGCTGGGACGGGCTGTATTGGGCTGGGGCGGGCTGGGGCGGGCTGGGACGGGCTGGGACGCACTATGGTGTGATGGGACGGGCTGGGACGCCCTGTGTTGGGCTGGGACGGGCTGTGGTAGGCCGTGGTGGGCTGGGACGGGCGGTGGTGGGCTGGGACGGGCGGTGGTGGGCTGGGACGGACTCTGGTGTGGTGCGGCTGGGACGGGCTGCGGTGGGGTGTGGTGGGCTGGGACGGGCTGCGGTGGGGTGTGGTGGGCTGGGACGGGCTGCGGTGGGCTGTGGTGGGCTGGGACGGGCTGGGAAGGGCTGTGGTGGGCTGGGACCAGCTGCGGTGGGCTTTGGTGAGCTGGGACGGGATGCGGTGGGCTGGAATGGGCTGTGCTGTGCTGGAACGGTCTGGGACGAGTTGTGGTGAGTGTGGTGGTCTGGGACGGGCTGGGACGGACTGTGTTTGGCTGGGACGGGCTGTGGTGTGCTGGGACGGGCTGTGGTGGGCTGGGACGGGCTGTGGTGGGCTTGGACGGGCTGTGGTGTGCTGGGACGGGCTGGGACGGGCTGTGGTGGGCTGTGGTGGTCTGGGACGGGCTGGGACAGGCTGTGGTGGGTTCTGCTGAGCTTGAGACGGGCTGTGGTAGGCTGGGACGGGCTGAGACGAGTTCTGGTGGTCTGGAACGAGCTGGGACAGGCTGTGGTGGGCTGGGACGGGCTGTGGTGGGCTGGCACGGGCTATGGTGGGCGGGGACAAGCTGTGGTGGTCTGGAATGGTCTGTGGTGGGCTGGGGTGGTCTGTGGTGGGCTGGGACGGGCTGCGGCGGGCTGGGACGGGCTGGGACGGGCTGTGGTGTGCTGGGACGGGCTGTGCTGGTCTGTGGTGGGCTGGGACAGTGGGGACGGGCTGTGGTGGGCTGGGACGGGCTGTGGTGGGCTAGGGACGGGCTGTGGTGTGCTGGGACGGGCTGTGGTGGTCTGGAACAGGCTGTGGTGGGTTGGGACAGGCTGGGACATGCTGGGACGGTGTGTGGTGGACTGGGATGGTCTATGGTGTGCTGTGACGGGCTGTGGTGGGCAGGGATGGGCTGTGGTGGGGCGTGGTGGACTGGGACGGGCCGTGGTGAACCGTGGTGGGCTGTGGTGGGCCGTGGTGAGCTGTTTTGAGCCGGTATGGGAAGGGATGGGCTGTGGTGGGCTGGGACAGGTCATGGTGGTCTGAGATGGCCCGTGGTGAACTGTGGTGGGCTGGGATGGGCCGTGGTGGGCTGTGGTGGGCCGTGGTGGTCTGGGACAGGCTCTGGTGGGCTGTGGTGGGTTCTGGTGAGCTTGAGACGGGCTGTGGTGGGCTGGGACGGGCTGGGACGGGCTCTGGTGGGCTGGGACGGGCTGGGACGGGCTGTGGTGGGCTGGGACGGGCTGTGGTGTGCTGGGACATTCTGTGGTGGGCTGGGACGGGCTGTGGTGGGCAGGGACGGGCTGTGGTGGGCTGGGACGGGCTGTGTTGTGCGGGGACGGGCTGTGGCTGGCGGTGACGGGCTGTGGTGGGCTGGGAGAGGCTGGGACGGGCTGTGGTGTGCGGTGACGGTTGTAGTGAGCTGAGACAGGCTGGGAAGGCCTGTGGTGGGCTGTGGTGGGGTCGAACGGGCTGTGGTGGTCTGGAACGGGCTGTGATGGGCTGGGATGGGCTGGGACATGCAGGGACGGTTTGTGGTGGACTGGGACGGTCTGTGGTGTGCTGGGACGGGCTGTGGTGGGCTGCGACGGGCTGGGATGGGCTGGGACGGGCTGGGACAGGCTGTGGTGTGCTGGGACGGGCTGTGGTGGGCTGGGACGGGCTGTGGTGGGCTGTGGTGGACAGGGACGGTATGTGGTGTGCTGGGACGGGCTGTGGTGGGCTGCGATGGGCTGGGACGGGCTGGGACGTGCTGTGGTGTGCTGGGACGGGCTGGGACGGGCTGTGGTGGGCTGTGGTGGGCTGGGACGGGCTGTGGTGGGCTGGGACAGGCTGGGATAGGCTGAGACAGGCTGTGGTGGCCTGGGACATTCTGTGGTGGGCTGGGATGGGCTCTGGTGGTCTGGAACGGGCTGTGGTGGGCCGGGACGGGCTTTGGTGGGCGGGGATGAACTGTGGTGGGCGGGGATGGGCTGTGGTGGGCGGAGACGGGTTGTGGTGGGCTGGGACGGTCTGTGGTGGGCTGGGACGGGCTGTGGTGGGCTGGGACATTCTGTGGTGGGCTGGGACATTCTGTGGTGGGCTGGGACGTGCTGTGACGGGCTGTGGTGGGCCAGGACGGGCTGTGGTGGGCTGGGACGGGCTGTGGTGGGCAGGGATGGGCTGTGGTGGGCGGAGACGGGTTGTGGTGGGCTGGGACGGGCTGTGGTGGGCTGGGACGGGCTGTGGTGGGCTGAGACGGGCTATGGTGGGCTGGGACGGGCTGTGGTGGGTTGTGGTGAGCTGGGACAGGCTGGGACGGGATCTGGTGGGCCGGGACGGGCTGTAGTAGGCTGGGACGGGCTCTGGTGGGCTGGGATGGCCTTGGACGGGCTGTGGTGGGCGGGGACGGGCTGTGGTGGGCTAGGACGGGTTAGTGATGGGCTGCGACGGGCTGTGGTGAGCTTTGGTAAGCTGGGACGGGCTGTGGTGGGCTAGGACGGGTTGTGGTGGGCTGAGACGGGCTATGGTGGGCTGGGACGGGCTGTGGTGGGTTGTGGTGAGCTGGCACAGGCTAGGATGGGATCTGGTGGGCCGGGACGGGCTGTGGTAGGCTGGGACGGGCTCTGGTGGGCCGGGACGGGCTCTGGTGCACTGTGGTGGGCTGTGGTGTGCTGTGGTGGGTTGTGGTGAGCTGAGACGGGCTGTGGTGGGCTGTGGTAAGCTGGGACGGGCTGTGGTGGGCTGAGACGGGCTGTGGTGGGCTGGGACGGGCTGTGGTGGGCTGGGACGGGCTGTGGTGGGCTGGGACGGGCAGTGGTGGGCTGGGACGGGCTGTGGTGGGCCGTAGTGGGCTGTGGTGGGCTAGGACAGGCTGGCACGGGCTGTGGTGGGCTGGTATTGGCTGGCACGGGCTGGGGTGGGCTGTGGTGGGCTGGGACGGGCCGTGGTGGGCTGAGACGGGCCGTGTTTGGCTGGGACGGGCCTTGGTGGGCTGGGACGGGCCGTGGTGGGCTGGGACCGGCCGTGGTGTGCTGGGACGGGCCGTGGTGCGCTGGGACGAATTGTGGTGGGCTGGGACGGGATGTCGTGGTCCGGGTCGGGCTGTGGTGGGCTGGGACGGGCTGTGGTGGGCTGGGACGCGCTGTGGTGCACTGGGACGAGTTGTGGTGGGCTGGGACGGGATGTCGTGATCCGGGTCGGGCTGTGGTGGGCTGGGACGGGCTGTGGTGGGCCGTGGTGGGCTGTTGTGGGCTGGGACGGGCCGTGGTGAACTGTGGTGGGCTGGGATGGGCTGTGGGGGGCTGGGTCGGGCTAAGACGGGCTGTGGTGGGCTGGGACGGGCTGCAGTGGGCTGGGACGGGCTGTGGTGGGCTGGGACGGGCTATGGTGTGCCAGGACAAGCTGTGGTAGGTTGGGACGGGCTCTGGTGGGCTGGAACAGGCCGTGGTGGGCTGGGATGGGCTGTGGTGGGGTGTAGTGAGGTGAGACGGTCTGGGAGGGGCTGAAGCGGGCTGGGCCGGCTCTGGGGGTCTGGGAGGGGCTGGGAAGGCCTGTGGTGGGCTGGGACGAGCTGGGACGGGCTGTGGTGGGCTGTGACGTGCTGTGGTGGTCTGCGGTAGGCTGTGGTGTGCTGTAGTGGCCTGTGGTGGGCTGGGACGGGCTGTGGTGTGCTGTAGTGGCCTGTGGTGGGCTGGGACGGGCTGTGGTGGGCCGTGTTTGGCTGTGGTGGGTGTGGTGGGCTGGGACAGGCTGTGGTGAGTTGAGACGGGCTGTGGTGGGCTGGGACAGGATGTGGTGGGCTGGCCGGGCTGTGGTGGGTTGGGACGGGCTCTGGTGCACTGTGTTCTGTTGTGATGAGCTGAGACAGTCTGTGGTGGGTTGGGACGGGCTGTGGAGAGCTGTGGAGGGCTGTGGTGGGCTTGGACAGGCTGTGGTGGGTTGAGATCTGTCGTGGTGGGCCGTGGTGGGCTGGGACGGGCCGTGGTGTGCTGGGATGGGCCGTGGTGGGCTGGGATGGGCCGTGGTGGGCCGGGACGGGCCGTGCTGGGCCTGGACAGGCCGTGGTGGGCCGGGACGGGCAGTGGTGGGCCGGGACGGTCCGTGGTAATCTGGGACGGGCAGTGGTGGGCTGGGACGGGCTGTGGTGGGCCGGGACGGGCAGTGGTGTGCTGGGACGAGCTGTGACGGGCTGGGACGGGCTGTGGTGGGCTGGGACGGGCTGTGGTGGGCTGGGATGCGCTGTGGTGGGCTGGGACGGGATGCGGTGGGCTGGGACGGGATGCGGTGGGCCGTGGTGGGCAGTGGTGGGCCGTGGTGGGCTGTGGTAAGCCATGGTGGGTTGTGGTGGGCCGTGGTGAGCTGTGGTCAGACGTGGTGGGCTGGGACAAGCTGTGGTGGGCTGGGAGGGGCCGTGGTGGGCCAGGATGGGCGGTGATGGGCCTGGATGGGCCGTGGTGGACCGTAGTGGGCTGGGACGGGCTTTGGTGGGCCGGGACGTGCTGTTGTAGGCTGTGGTGTGCTGGGACGGGCTGTGGTGGGCTGGGACGGGCTGTGGTGGGCTGGGACGGGCTGTGGTGGGCTGGGACGCGCTGTGGTGGGCTGGGACGGGCTGTGGTGGGCTGGGACGGGCTGTGGTGGGCTGGGACGGGCTGTGATGGGCTGGGACGGGCTGTGGTGAGTTGAGACGGGCTGTGGTGGGCTGGGACAGGATGTGGTGGGCTGGGCCGGGCTGTGGTGGGTTGGGACGGGCTGTGGTGCGCTGTGTTGGGTTGTGATGAGCTGAGACAGTCTGTGGTGGGTTGGGACGGGCTGTGGAGAGCTGTGGAGGGCTGTGGTGGGCTTGGACAGGCTGTGGTGGTTTGAGATCTGTCGTGGTGGGCCGTGGTGGGCTGGGACGGGCCGTGGTGGGCTGGGATGGGCCGAGGTGGACTGGGATGGGCCGTGGTGCGCCGGGACGGGCCGTGGTGGGTTGTGGTGGGGCGTGGTGGGCTGGGACAGGCTGTGGTGGGTTGTGGTGGGCTTGGACGGGCTGTGGTGGGCTGGGACGGGCTGTGGTGGGTTGTGGTGGGCTTGGACGGGCTGTGGTGGGCTGGGACAGGCTGTGGTGGGCTGGGACGGGCTGTGGTGGGATATGGTGGGCTGTGGTGGGCTTTAGTAGGCTGGGACAGTCTTTGGCGGGCCGTGGTAGGCTGGGACAGGCTGTGGCGGGCCGTGGTGAGCCATGGTGGGCTGTGGTGTGTCGTGGTGGGCCGTGGTGGGCTGGGACGGGCCGTGGTGGGTTGTGGTGGGGCGTGGTGGGCTGGGACGGGCTGTGGTGGGCTATGGTGGGCTGTGGTGGGCTTTAGTAGGCTGGGACAGTCTTTGGCGGGCCGTGGTAGGCTGGGACAGGCTGTGGCGGGCCGTGGTGAGCCATGGTGGGCTGTGGTGTGTCGTGGTGGGCCGTGGTGGGCTGGGACGGGCCGTGGTGGGCTGGGACGGGCTGTGGTGGGTTGTGGTGGGCTTGGACGGGCTGTGGTGGGCTGGGACGGGCTGTGGTGGGCTGGGACGGGCTGTGGTGGGTTGTGGTGGGCTGGGACGGGCTGTGGTGTGCTGGGACAGGCTGTGGTGGGCTGGGACGGGCTGTGGTGGGCTGTGGTGGGCTTTAGTAGGCTGGGACAGTCTTTGGCGGGCCGTGGTAGGCTGGGACTGGCTGTGGCGGGCCGTGGTGGGCCGTGGATGTCTGGGACGGGCCGTGGTGGTCTGGGACGGGCCGTGGTGGGCTGGGACGGGCCGTGGTGGGCTGGGACGCGCTGTGGTGGGCTATGGTGGGCTGTGGTGGGCTTTCGTAGGCTGGGACAGTCTTTGGCGGGCCGTGGTAGGCTGGGACTGGCTGTGGTGAGCCGTGGTGGGCTGTGGTGTGTCGTGGTGGGGCGTGGTGGGCTGGGACGGGCTGGCACGGGCTGTGGTGGGCTGGGACGGGCTGTGGTGGGCTGGGACGGGATGTGGTGGGCTGGGACGGGCTGTGGTGGGCGGGGATGGTCTGTGCTGGGCAGTGACGGGCTGTGGTGGGCTAGGACGGGCTGTGGTGGGCTGGGACGGGCTTTGGTGGGCTGGGACGGTCTGTGGTGCACTAAGACGGGCTCTGGTGGTCTGGAACAGGCTGTGGTGGGCTGGGACAGGCTGTGGTGGGCTGTGGTGAGCTGGGACGGGCTGTGGTGGGCCGGGACGTGCTGGGACGGGCTCTGATGGTCTGGAATGGACTGTGGTGGGCTGGGACGGGCTGTGGTGGGCTGGGACGGGCCGTGGTGGGCTGGGACGGACTGTGGTGGGCTGGGAAGGGCCGTGGTGGGCTGGGACGGTCTGTGGTGGTCTGTGGTGGGCTGGGACGGGCTGTGGTGGGCTGGGACGGGCTGTGGTGGGCCGGGACGGGCTGTGGTGCTTCAGGGACGGGCTGTGGTGGGCTGTGGTGGGCTGGGACGAGTTGTAGTGGGCCGGGACGGACTGTGATGGGCTGTGGTGGGCTGTGGTGGGTTCTGGTGAGCTTAGACGAGCTTTGGTGAGCTGTGGTGTGCTGGGACGGTCTGTGGTGGGCTGGGACGGGCCGTGGTGGGCTGGGAAAGGCCTTGGTGGGCTGGGACGGGCCGTGGTGGGGTGTGGTGGGTTCTGGTGAGCTTAGACGGGCTTTGGTGGGCTGTGGTGGGCTGGGACAGGCTGTGGTGGGCTGGAACGGGCTGTGGTGGGCTGGGACGGGCTGGGACGGGCTGTGGTGGGCTGGGACGGGCTGTGGTGGGCTGGGACGGGCTGTGGTGGGCAGGGACGGGCTGTGGTGAGCTGAGACGGGCTGTGGTGGGCTGGGACGGGCTGTGGTGGGCTGTGGTTGGCTGGGACGGGCTGTGGTGGGCCGGGACGTGCTGGGACGGGCTCTGATGGTCTGGAATGGACTGTTGTGGGCTGGGACGGGCTGTGGTGGTCTGTGGTGGGCTGGGACAGTCTGTGGTGGGGTGGGACGGGCTGTGGTGGGCTGGGACGGGCTGTGGTGGGCTGTGGTTGGCTGGGACGGGCTGTTGTAGGCTGGGACGGGCTGTGGTGGGCTGGGATGGGCTGAGACAGACTGGGACGGGCTGTGGTGGTCAGTGGTTGCCTGGGACATGCTGTGGTGGGCTGGGACATGGTGTGGTGGGCTGGGAAGGGCTGGCACGGGCTGGGAAAATCTGGCACGGGCTGGGACGAGCTGGCACGGCCTGGAACGAGCTGGCACGGGCTGGGACGAGCTGGCACGGAGTGGGACGGGCTGGCACGGGCTGTGGTGGGCTTGGACGGGCTGTGGTGGGCTGGGACGGGCTCTGGTGGTGTGGAAAAAGCTGTGGTGGGCTGGGACGGGCTGTGGTGGGCTGTGGTGAGCTGAGATGGGCCGTGGTGGGCTGGGACGGGCTGTGGTGGGCTGTGGTTGGCTGGGACGGGCTGGGACGGGCTCTGGTGGTCTGGAACAGGCTGTGGTGGGCTGGGACGGGCTGTGGTGGGCTGGGACGGGCTGTGGTGGGCTGTGGTGGCCTGTGGTGGGCTTGGACGAGTTGTAGTGGGCCGGGACGGGCTGTGGTGGGCTGTGGTGAACTGAGACGGGCTGTGGTGGGCTGTGGTAAGCTGGGACGGGCTGTGGTGGGCCGGGACGTGCTGGGACGGGCTCTGATGGTCTGGAATGGACTGTGGTGGGCTGGGACGGGCTGTGGTGGGCTGGGACGGGCCGTGGTGGGCTGGGACGGACTGTGGTGGGCTGGGAAGGGCCGTGGTGGGCTGGGACGGTCTGTGGTGGTCTGTGGTGGGCTGGGACGGGCTGTGGTGGGCTGGGACGGGTTGTGGTGGGCTGGAACGGGCTGTGGTGCTTCAGGGACGGGCTGTGGTGGGCTGGGATGGGCTGTGGTGGGCAGGGACGGGCTGTGGTGAGCTGAGACGGGCCGTGGTTGGCTGGGACGGGCTGTGGTGGGCTGGGACGGGCTGTTGTAGGCTGGGACGGTCTGTGGTGGGCTGGGATGGGCTGGGACAGACTGGGACGGGCTGTGGTGGTCAGTGGTTGCCTGGGACATGCTGTGGTGGGCTGGGACATGCTGTGGTGGGCTGGGACGGGCTGTGGTGGGCTGGGACGGGCTGGCACGGGCTGGGACAAGCTGGGACGGGCTGTGGTGGGCTGGAACGGGCTGTGGTGGTCTTGGACTGGCTGTGGTTGGCTGGGACGGGCTCTGGTGGTGTGGAAAGGGCTGTGGTGGGCTGGGACGGGCTGTGGTGGGCTGTGGTGGGCTGTGGTTGGCTGGGACAGGCTGTGGTGGGCTGGGACGGGCTGTGGTGGGCTGTGGTGAGCTGAGACGGGCGGGCACGGGCTGTGGTAAGCTGGGACGGGCTCTGTTGGGCTGGGACGGTCTGTGATGGGCTGTGGTGGGCTGGGACGGGCCGTGGTGAGCTGGGAAGGGCTGGGACGAGCTGGGACCGGCTGTGGTGGGCGGGGACCGGCTATGGTGGGCGGGGATGGTCTGTGCTGGGCGGTGACGGGCTGTGGTGGGCTGGGACGAGCTGTGGTGGGCTGGGACGGGCTTTGGTGGGCTGGGACGGTCTGTGGTGCGCTAAGACGGGCTCTGGTGGTCTGGAACAGGCTGTGGTGTGCTGGGACGGTCTGTGGTGGGCTGGGACGGGCCTTGGTGGGCTGGGAAAGGCCGTGGTGGGCAGTGGTGGGCCGTGGTGGGCTGGGACGGGCCGTGGTGGGCTGTGGTGGGTTCTGGTGAGCTTAGACGGGCTTTGGTGGGCTGTGGTGGGCTGGAACGGTCTGTGGTGGGCTGGGACGGGCTGTGGTGGGCTGGGATGGGCTGTGGTGGGCTGGGACGGGCTGTGGTGGGCTGTGGTGAGCTGAGACGGGCGGGCACGGGCTGTGGTAAGCTGGGACGGGCTCTGTTGGGCTGGGACGGTCTGTGATGGGCTGTGGTGGGCGGTGACGGGCTGTGGTGGGCTGGGATGTGCAGTGGTGGGTAGGGACGGGCTGTGGTGAGCTGAGACGGGCCGTGGTGGGCTGGGACGTGCCGTGGTGGCTCGGGACGGACTCTGGTGGGCCGGGACAAGCTCTGGTGGCCTGTGACTGGCTGTGACGGGCTGTGGTGGGCTTGGACGAGTTGTAGTGGGCCGGGACGGGCTGTGGTGGGCTGTGGTAAGCTGGGACGGGCTGTGGTGGGCCGGGACGTGCTGGGACGGGCTCTGATGGTCTGGAATGGACTGTGGTGGGCTGGGACGGGCTGTGGTGGGCTGGGACGTGCCGTGGTGGGCTGGGACGGACTGTGGTGGGCTGGGAAGGGCCGTGGTGGGCTGGGACGGTCTGTGGTGGTCTGTGGTGGGCTGGGACGGGCTGTGGTGGGCTGGGACGGGTTGTGGTGGGCTGGAACGGGCTGTGGTGCTTCAGGGACGGGCTGTGGTGGGCTGGGATGGGCTGTGGTGGGCAGGGACGGGCTGTGGTGAGCTGAGACGGGCCGTGGTTGGCTGGGACGGGCTGTGGTGGGCTGGGACGGGCTGTTGTAGGCTGGGACGGTCTGTGGTGGGCTGGGATGGGCTGGGACAGACTGGGACGGGCTGTGGTGGTCAGTGGTTGCCTGGGACATGCTGTGGTGGGCTGGGACATGCTGTGGTGGGCTGGGACGGGCTGTGGTGGGCTGGGACGGGCTGGCACGGGCTGGGACAAGCTGGGACGGGCTGTGGTGGGCTGGAACGGGCTGTGGTGGTCTTGGACTGGCTGTGGTTGGCTGGGACGGGCTCTGGTGGTGTGGAAAGGGCTGTGGTGGGCTGGGACGGGCTGTGGTGGGCTGTGGTGGGCTGTGGTTGGCTGGGACAGGCTGTGGTGGGCTGGGACGGGCTGTGGTGGGCTGTGGTGAGCTGAGACGGGCGGGCACGGGCTGTGGTAAGCTGGGACGGGCTCTGTTGGGCTGGGACGGTCTGTGATGGGCTGTGGTGGGCTGGGACGGGCCGTGGTGAGCTGGGAAGGGCTGGGACGAGCTGGGACCGGCTGTGGTGGGCGGGGACCGGCTATGGTGGGCGGGGATGGTCTGTGCTGGGCGGTGACGGGCTGTGGTGGGCTGGGACGAGCTGTGGTGGGCTGGGACGGGCTTTGGTGGGCTGGGACGGTCTGTGGTGCGCTAAGACGGGCTCTGGTGGTCTGGAACAGGCTGTGGTGTGCTGGGACGGTCTGTGGTGGGCTGGGACGGGCCTTGGTGGGCTGGGAAAGGCCGTGGTGGGCAGTGGTGGGCCGTGGTGGGCTGGGACGGGCCGTGGTGGGCTGTGGTGGGTTCTGGTGAGCTTAGACGGGCTTTGGTGGGCTGTGGTGGGCTGGAACGGTCTGTGGTGGGCTGGGACGGGCTGTGGTGGGCTGGGATGGGCTGTGGTGGGCTGGGACGGGCTGTGGTGGGCTGTGGTGAGCTGAGACGGGCGGGCACGGGCTGTGGTAAGCTGGGACGGGCTCTGTTGGGCTGGGACGGTCTGTGATGGGCTGTGGTGGGCGGTGACGGGCTGTGGTGGGCTGGGATGTGCAGTGGTGGGTAGGGACGGGCTGTGGTGAGCTGAGACGGGCCGTGGTGGGCTGGGACGTGCCGTGGTGGCTCGGGACGGACTCTGGTGGGCCGGGACAAGCTCTGGTGGCCTGTGACTGGCTGTGACGGGCTGTGGTGGGCTTGGACGAGTTGTAGTGGGCCGGGACGGGCTGTGGTGGGCTGTGGTAAGCTGGGACGGGCTGTGGTGGGCCGGGACGTGCTGGGACGGGCTCTGATGGTCTGGAATGGACTGTTGTGGGCTGGGACGGGCTGTGGTGGGCTGGGACGTGCCGTGGTGGGCTGGGACGGACTGTGGTGGGCTGGGAAGGGCCGTGGTGAGCTGGGACGGTCTGTGGTGGTCTGTGGTGGGCTGGGACGGGCTGTGGTGTGCTGGGACGGGTTGTGGTGGGCTGGGACGGGCTGTGGTGCTTCAGGGACGGGCTGTGGTGGGCTGTGGTGGGCTGGGACGAGTTGTAGTGGGCCGGGACGGACTGTGATGGGCTGTGGTGTGCTGTGGTGGGTTCTGGTGAGCTTAGACGGTCTTTGGTGGGCTGTGGTGTGCTGGGACGGTCTGTGGTGGGCTGGGACGGGCCGTGGTGGGCTGGGAAAGGCCTTGGTGGGCTGGGACGCGCCGTGGTGGGCTGTGGTGGGTTCTGGTGAGCTTAGACGGGCTTTGGTGGGCTGTGGTGGGCTGGGACAGGCTGTGGTGGGCTGGGACGGGCTGTGGTGGGCTGGGTCGGGCTGTGGTGGGCTGGGACGGGCTGTGGTGGGTAGGGACGGGCTGTGGTGAGCTGAGACGGGCCGTGGTGGGCTGGGATGGGCTGTGGTGGGCTGTGGTTGGCTGGGATGGGCTATGGTGGGCTGGGACGGGCTGTTGTAGGCTGGGACGGGCTGTGGTGGGCTGGGATGGGCTGGGACAGACTGGGACGGGCTGTGGTGGTCAGTGGTTGCCTGGGACATGCTGTGGTGGGCTGGGACGGGCTGTGGTGGGCTGGGACGGGCTCTGGTTGGCTGGGACGGGCTGGCACGGGCTGGGACGAGCTGGCACGGACTGGGACGGGCTGGCACGGGCTGTGGTGGGCTGGAACGGGCTGTGGTGGGCTTGGACGGGCTGTGGTGGGCTGGGACGGGCTCTGGTGGTGTGGAAAGGGCTGTGGTGGGCTGGGACGGGCTGTGGTGGGCTGTGGTGGGCTGTGGTTGGCTAGGATGGGCTGTGGTGGGCTGGGACGGGCTGTGGTGGGCTGGGACGGGCTGTGGTGGGCTGTGGTGAGCTGAGACGGGCTGGCACGGGCTGTGGTAAGCTGGGACGGGCTCTGGTGGGCTGGGACGGTCTGTGATGGGCTGTGCTGAGCTGGGAAGGGCTGGGACGAGCTGGGACCGGCTGTGGTGGGCGGGGACAGGCTTTGGTGGGCTGGGACGGTCTGTGGAGCGCTAAGACGGGCTCTGGTGGTCTGGAACAGGCTGTGGTGTGCTGGGACGGTCTGTGGTGGGCTGGGACGGGCCTTGGTGGGCTGGGAAAGGCCGTGGTGGGCAGTGGTGGGCCGTGGTGGGCTGGTACGGGCCGTGGTGGGCTGTGGTGGGTTCTGGTGAGCTTAGACGGGCTTTGGTGGGCTGTGGTGGGCTGGGACAGGCTGTGGTGGGCTGGGACGGTCTGTGGTGGGCTAGGACGGGCTATGGTGGGCTGGGACGGGCTGTGGTGGGCTGGGAAGGGCCGTGGTGGGTTGGGACGGGCTGGGACGGGCTGTGGTGGGCTGGGACGGGCTGTGGTGGGCTGGGATGGGCTGTGGTGGGCTGGGACAGGCTGTGGTGGTTTGGGACGGGCTGGGACGGGCTGTGGTGTGCTGGCACGGGCTGTGGTGGGCTGGGACGGGCCGTGGTGAGCTGTGGTTTGCTGGGACGGGCTGTGGTGGGCTGGGACGGGCTGTTGTAGGCTGGGACGGGCTGTGGTGGGCTGTGGTGGGCTGGGACGGGCTGTGGCGGTCAGTGGTTGCCTGGGACATGCTGTGGTGGGCTGTGGTGGGCTGGGACGGGCTGGCACGGGCTGGGACAGGCTGGCACGGGCTGGGACGAGCTGGCACGGACTGGGACGGGCTGGCACGGGCTGTGGTGGGCTTGGACGGGCTGTGGTGGGCTGGGACGGGCTCTGGTGGTGTGGAAAAAGCTGTGGTGGGCTGGGACGGGCTGGGACGGGCTGTGGTGGGCTGGGACGGGCTGTGGTGGGCTGGGACGGGATGTGGTGGGCTGGGACAGGCTGTGGTGGGTTGGGACGGGCTGGGACGGGCTGTGGTGGGCTGGGACGCGCTGTGGTGGGCTGGGACAGGCCGTGGTGGGCTGGAACGGGCTGTGGTCAGTCGTGGTGGGCTGGGACGTGCCGTGGTGGCTCGGGACGGACTCTGGTGGGCCGGGACAAGCTCTGGTGGCCTGTGACGGGCTGTGACGGGCTGTGGTGGGCTTGGACGAGTTGTTTTGGGCCGGGACGGGCTGTGGTGGGCTGTGGTGAACTGAGATGGGCTGTGGTGGGCTGTGGTAAGCTGGGACGGGCTGTGGTGGGTTGGGACGTGCTGGGACGGGTTCTGATGGTCTGGAATGGGCTGGGACGGGCTGTGGTGGGCTGGGACGGGCCGTGGTGGGCTGGGACGGACTGTGGTGGGCTGGGAAGGGCCGTGGTGGTCTGGGACGGTCTGTGGTGGGCTGGGACGGGCTGTGGTGGGTTGGGACGGGCTGGGACAGGCTGTGGTGTGCTGGGACGGTCTGTGGTGGGCTGGGACGGGCCTTGGTGGGCTGGGAAAAGCCGTGGTGGGCAGTGGTGGGCCGTGGTGGGCTGGGACGGGCCGTGGTGGGCTGTGGTGGGTTCTGGTGAGCTTAGACGGGCTTTGGTGGGCTGTGGTGGGCTGGAACGGTCTGTGGTGGGCTGGGACGGGCTGTGGTGGGCTAGGACGGGCTGTGGTGGGCTGGGACGGGCTGTGGTGGGCTGGGACGGGCTGTGGTGGGTTGGGACGGGCTGGGACAGGCTGTGGTGTGCTGGGACGGTCTGTGGTGGGCTGGGACGGGCCTTGATGGGCTGGGAAATGCCGTGGTGGGCAGTGGTGGGCCGTGGTGGGCTGGGACGGGCCGTGGTGGGCTGTGGTGGGTTCTGGTGAGCTTAGACGGGCTTTGGTGGGCTGTGGTGGGCTGGGACGGGCTGTGGTGGGCTGGGACGGGCTGTGGTGGGTAGGGACGGGCTGTGGTGAGCTGAGACGGGCCGTGGTGGGCTGGGATGGGCTGTGGTGGGCTGTGGTTGGCTGGGATGGGCTATGGTGGGCTGGGACGGGCTGTTGTAGGCTGGGACGGGCTGTGGTGGGCTGGGATGGGCTGGGACAGACTGGGACGGGCTGTGGTGGTCAGTGGTTGCCTGGGACATGCTGTGGTGGGCTGGGACATGCTGTGGTGGGCTGGGACGGTCTGTGGTGGTCTGTGGTGGGCTGGCACGGGCTGGGACGAGCTGGCACGGACTGGGACGGGCTGGCATGGGCTGTGGTGGGCTGGAACGGGCTGTGGTGGGCTTGGACGGGCTGTGGTGGGCTGGGACGGGCTGTGGTGGTGTGGAAAGGGCTGTGGTGGGCTGGGACGGGCTGTGGTGGGCTGTGGTTGGCTGGGACGGGCTGTGGTGGGCTGGGACGGGCTGTGGTGGGCTGGGACGGGCTGTGGTGGGCTGTGGTGAGCTGAGACGGGCGGGCACGGGCTGTGGTAACCTGGGACGGGCTCTGTTGGGCTGGGACGGTCTGTGATGGGCTGTGGTGGGCTGGGACGGGCTGTGGTGAGCTGGGAAGGGCTGGGACGAGCTGGGACCGGCTGTGGTGGGCGGGGACCGGCTATGGTGGCCGGGGATGGTCTGTGCTGGGCGGTGACGGGCTGTGGTGGGCTAGGACAAGCTGTGGTGGGCTGGGACGGTCTGTGGTGGGCTAGGACGGGCTATGGTGGGCTGGGACGGGCTGTGGTGGGCTGGGACGGGCTGTGGTGGGTTGGGACGGGCTGGGACGGGCTGTGGTTGGCTGGGACGGGCTGTGGTGGGCTGGGATGGGCTGTGGTGGGCTGGGACAGGCTGTGGTGGGTTGGGACGGGCTGGGACGGGCTGTGGTGGGCTGGGACGGGCTGTGGTGGGCTGGGACGGGCCGTGGTGAGCTGAGGTTTGCTGGGACGGGCTGTGGTGGGCTGGGACGGACTGTTGTAGGCTGGGACAGGCTCTGGTGGGCTGTGGTGGGCTGGGACGGGCTGTGGCGGTCAGTGGTTGCCTGGGACATGCTGTGGTGGGCTGGGACGGGCTGTGGTGGGCTGTGGTGGGCTGGGACGGGCTGGCACGGGCTGGGACAGGCTGGCACGGGCTGGGACGAGCTGGCACGGGCTGGAACGAGCTGGCACGGACTGGGACGGGCTGGCACGGGCTGTGGTGGGCTTGGACGGGCTGTGGTGGGCTGGGACGGGCTCTGGTGGTGTGGAAAAAAGCTGTGGTGGGCTGGGACGGGCTGGGACGGGCTGTGGTGGGCTGGGACGGGCTGTGGTGGGCTGGGACAGGCTGTGGTGGGTTGGGACGGGCTGGGACGGGCTGTGGTGGGCTGGGACGAGCTGTGGTGGTCTGGGACAGGCCGTGGTGGGCTGGGACGGGCTGTGGTCAGTCGTGGTGGGCTGGGACGTGTTGTGGTGGCTCGGGACGGACTCTGGTGGGCCGGGACAAGCTCTGGTGGCCTGTGACGGGCTGTGACGGGCTGTGGTGGGCTTGGACGAGTTGTTTTGGGGCCGGGACGGGCTGTGGTGGGCTGTGGTGAACTGAGACGGGCTGTGGTGGGCTGTGGTAAGCTGGGACGGGCTGTGTTGGCCTGGGACGTGCTGGGACGGGTTCTGATGGTCTGGAATGGGCTGCTGTGGGCTGGGACGGGCTGTGGTGGGCTGGGACGGGCCGTGGTGGGCTGGGATGGACTGTGGTGGGCTGGGACGGACTGTGGTGGGCTGGGAAGGGCCGTGGTGGGCTGGGACGGTCTGTGGTGGTCTGTGGTGGGCTGGGACGGGCTGTGGTGGGCTGGGACGGGCTGTGGTGGGTTGGGATGGGCTGGAACAGGCTGTGGTGTGCTGGGACGGGCTGTGGTGGGCTGGGACGGGCCTTGGTGGGCTGGGAAAGGCCGTGGTGGGCAGTGGTGGGCCGTGGTGGGCTGGGACGGGCCGTGGTGGGCTGTGGTGGGTTCTGGTGAGCTTAGACGGGCTTTGGTGGGCTGTGGTGGGCTGGGACAGGCTGTGGTGGGGCTGGGACGGGCTGTGGTGGGTAGGGACGGGCTGTGGTGAGCTGAGACGGGCCGTGGTGGGCTGGGATGGGCTGTGGTGGGCTGTGGTTGGCTGGGATGTGCTATGGTGGGCTGGGACGGGCCTGTTGTAGGCTGGGACGGGCTGTGGTGGGCTGTGGTGAGCTGGGACAGACTGGGACGGGCTGTGGTGGTCAGTGGTTGCCTGGGACATGCTGTGGTGGGCTGGGACATGCTGTGGTGGGCTGGGACGGTCTGTGGTGGTCTGTGGTGGGCTGGCACGGGCTGGGACGAGCTGGCACGGACTGGGACGGGCTGGCACGGGCTGTGGTGGGCTGGAACGGGCTGTGGTGGGCTTGGACGGGCTGTGGTGGGCTGGGACGGGCCTTGGTGGTGTGGAAAGGGCTGTGGTGGGCTGGGACGGGCTGTGGTGGTCTGTGGTGGGCTGTGGTTGGCTGGGACGGGCTGTGGTGGGCTGGGACGGGCTGTGGTGGCCTGTGGTGAGCTGATACGGGCGGGCACGGGCTGTGGTAACCTGGGACGGGCTCTGTTGGGCTGGGACGGTCTGTGATGGGCTGTGGTGGGCTGGGACGGGCTGTGGTGAGCTGGGAAGGGCTGGGACGAGCTGGGACCGGCTGTGGTGGGCGGGGACCGGCTATGGTGGGCGGGGATGGTCTGTGCTGGGCGCTGACGGGCTGTGGTGGGCTGGGACAAGCTGTGGTGGGCTGGGACGGGCTTTGGTGGGCTAGGACGGGCTATGGTGGGCTGGGACGGGCTGTGGTGGGCTGGGACGGGCTGTGGTGGGTTGGGACGGGCTGGGACGGGCTGTGGTGGGCTGGGACGGGCTGTGGTGGGCTGGGATGGGCTGTGGTGGGCTGGGATGGGCTGTGGTGGGCTGGGACAGGCTGTGGTGGGTTGGGACGGGCTGGGACGGGCTGTGGTGGGCTGGGACGGGCTGTGGTGGGCTGGGACGGGCCGTGGTGGGCTGGGACGGGCCGTGGTGGGCTGGGACGGGCCGTGGTGGGCTGCGACGGGCCGTGGTGGGCTGTGGTGGGCCGTGGTGGGCTGGGACAGGCTGTGGTGGGCTGTGGTGGACTGGGAAGGGCCGTGGTGGGCCGTGGTGTGCTGTGGTGGGCCATGGTGGACCGTGGTTGGCCGTGGTGGGCCGGGACAGGCCGTGGTTAGCCGTGCTGGGCTGAAACAGGCTGGGACGGGCTGTGGTGGGCTGGGACGGGCTCTGGTGGGCTGGGACGGGATGTGGTGGGTTGGGACGGGCTGGGACGGGCTGGGACGGGCAGTGGTGGGCTAGGATGGGCTGTGGTGGGCTGGGACGGGCTGTGGTGGGCTGGGACGGGCTGTGGTGGGCTGTGGTAAGCTGGGACGGGCTGTGGTGGGCTGTGATGGGCTGTTGTGGGCTGTGGTGTGCTGGGACGGGCTTTGGTGGGTTGGGACGGGCTGGGACGGGCAGTGGTGGGCTGGGACGGGCAGTGGTGGGCTGGGACGGTCTGTGGTGGGCTGGGACGGTCTGTTTTGTGGCTGTGGTAAGCTGGGACGGGCTGTGGTGGGCTGTGATGGGCTGTGGTGGGCTGTGGTGTGCTGGGACGGGCTGTGGTGGGCAGAGACGGGCCGTGGTGGGCTGTGGTGTGCCGTGTTTATCTGGGACGAGCTGTGGTGGGCTGGGACGGGCCGTGGTTTGCCGTGGTGGGCTGAAACAGGCTGTGGTGACCTGTGGTGGGCTGTGGTGACCTGTGGTGGGCTGTGGTGACCTGTGGTGGGCTGTGGTGGGCTGGGACGGGTTGCGGTGGGCTGGGACGGGTTTCGGTGGGCTGGGATAAGCTGTGTTGGGCTGCGACGGGCTGTGGTAGGCTGGGATGAGCTGTGGAGGGTTGGGACGGGCTGTGGAGGGTTGTGGAGGGCTGTGGTGGGCTTGGACAGGCTGTGGTGGGCTGAGATGGGCCGTGGTGGTCCGTGGTGGGCTGGGACGGGCCGTGCTGGGCTAGGACGGGCTGTGGTGAACTGTGGTGGGCTGTGATGGGCCGTGGTGGGCTGGGACGGGTTGTGGTGGGCTGGGATGGGCTGTGGTGAGCTGAGACGGGCTCTGGAGGTCTGTGGTGGACTGGGAAGGGCCGTGGTGGGCCGTGGTGTGCTCTGGTGGGCCATGGTGGACCGTGGTTGGCCGTGGTGGGCCGGGACAGGCCGTGGTTAGCCGTGCTGGGCTGGGACATGCTGGGACGGGCTCTGGTGGGCTGGGACGGGCTCTGGTGGGCTGGGACGGGCTGGGACGGGCAGTGGTGGGCTGTGACGGGCAGTGGTGGGCTGGGACGGGCAGTGGCGGGCTGGGACGGGCTGTGGTGGGCTGGGACGGGCTGTGGTGGGCTGGGACGGGCTGTGGTGGGCTGTGTTAAGCTGAGACGGGCTGTGGTGGGCTGTGGTGTGCTGTGATGGGCTGTGGTGGGTTGTGGTGTGCTGGGACGGGCTTTGGTGGGTTGGGACGGGCTGGGACGGGCTGGGACGGGCAGTGGTGGGCTGGGACGGGCTGTGGTGGGCTGGGACGGGCTGTGGTGTGCTGGGACGGGCTGTGGTGTGCTGGGACGGGCTGTGGTGGGCCGGGACGGGCCGTGGTGGGCTGTGGTGTGCCGTGTTTATCTGGGACGAGCTGTGGTGGGCCATGGCGGGCCGTGGTGGGCTGGGACGGGCCGTGGTTTGCCGTGGTGGGCTGAAACAGGCTGTGGTGACCTGTGGTGGGCTGTGGTGACCGGTGGTGGGCTGTGGTGACCGGTGGTGGGCTGTGGTGACCGGTGGTGGGCTGTGGTGACCTGTGGTGTGCTCTGGTGGGCTGGGGCGGGTTGCGGTGGGCTGGGACGGGTTTTGGTGGGCTGGGATAAGCTGTGTTGGGCTGCGACGGGCTGTGGTAGGCTGGGATGAGCTGTGGAGGGTTGGGACGGGCTGTGGAGGGTTGTGGAGGGCTGTGCTGGGCTTGGACAGGCTGTGGTGGGCTGAGATGGGCCGTGGTGGTCCGTGGTGGGCTGGGACGGGCCGTGCTGGGCTAGGACGGGCTGTGGTGAACTGTGATGGGCCGTGGTGGGCTGTGGTGTGCTGGGACGGGCTTTGGTGGGTTGGGACGGGTTGTGGTGAGCTGAGACGGGCCGTGGTGGGCTGAGACGGGCCGTGGTGGGCTGAGACGGGCCGTGGTGGGCTGGGACGGGCTGGTACTTGCTGTGGTGGGCTGTTACGGGCTGTGGTGTGCTGTGAGAGGCTGTGGTGGTCTGGGATGAGTTGGGACGGGCTGTGGTGGGCTGGGACGGGCTGTGGTGGGCTGGGACGGGCTGTGGTGGGCCGTAGTGGGCTGTGGTGGTCTGTGACGAGCTGTGGTGGGCTCTGGTGGGCTCTGGTGGGCTGGGACGGGCTGTCGTTGGCTGGGACGGGCTGGGACGGCCCGTGGTGGGCTGGGACGGGTTGGGATGAGCTGCGGTGGGCCGTGGTGTGCTGTGGTGGGCCGTGGTGGGCTGGGATAGGCTGTGGTGAGCTGAGACGGGCTCTGGAGGTCTGTGGTGTGCTAGGACGGCTTGTGGTGGGCCGTGGTGGGCTGTGGTGGGCTTTCGTGGGCCGTGGTGGGCTGGGACGGGCTGTGGTGGGCTGGGACGGGCTGCGGTGGGTTGTGGCGAGCTGGGACGGGCTGTGACGGGCTGTGGTGGGCTGCGACGGGCTCTGGGGGTCTGGGACAGGCTTGGATGAGCTGGGACAGGCTGGGACAGGCTGTGGTGGGCTGAGACGGGCTGGGAGGGGCTGGGACGGGCTGTGGTGGGCTGGGACGGTCTGTGGTGGGCTGTGGTAAGCTGGGACGGGCTGTGGTGGGCCGGGCCGGGCCGTGGTGGGCTGTGGTGCGCCGTGTTTATCTGGGACGAGCTGTGGTGGGCCATGGCGGGCCGTGGTGGGCTGGGACGGGCCGTGGTTTGCCGTGGTGGGCTAAAACAGGCTGTGGTGACCTGTGGTGGGCTGTGGTGACCGGTGGTGGGCTGTGGTGACCTGTGGTGGGCTGTGGTGGGCTGGGACGGGTTGCGGTGGGCTGGGACGGGTTTCGGTGGGCTGGGATAAGCTGTGTTGGGCTGCGACGGGCTGTGGTAGGCTGGGATGAGCTGTGGAGGGTTGGGACGGGCTGTGGAGGGTTGTGGAGGGCTGTGCTGAGCTTGGACAGGCTGTGGTGGGCTGAGATGGTCTGTGGTGGGCTGGGACGGGCCGTGCTGGGCTAGGACGGGCTGTGGTGAACTGTGGTGGGCTGTGATGGGCCGTGGTGGGCTGGGACGGGCCGTGGTGGGCTGGGACGGGCCGTGGTGGGCTGCGACGGGCCGTGGTGGGCTGGGACGGGCCGTGGTGGGCTGGGACAGGCTGTGGTGGGCTGTGGTGGACTGGGAAGGGCCGTGGTGGGCCGTGGTGTGCTGTGGTGGGCCATGGTGGACCGTGGTTGGCCGTGGTGGGCCGGGACAGGCCGTGGTTAGCCGTGCTGGGCTGAAACAGGCTGGGACGGGCTGTGGTGGGCTGGGACGGGCTCTGGTGGGCTGGGACGGGATGTGGTGGGTTGGGACGGGCTGGGACGGGCTGGGACGGGCAGTGGTGGGCTGGGACGGGCTGTGGTGGGCTGGGACGGGCTGTGGTGGGCTGGGACGGGCTGTGGTGGGCTGTGGTAAGCTGGGACGGGCTGTGGTGGGCTGTGATGGGCTGTTGTGGGCTGTGGTGTGCTGGGACGGGCTTTGGTGGGTTGGGACGGGCTGGGACGGGCAGTGGTGGGCTGGGACGGGCAGTGGTGGGCTGGGACGGGCTGTGGTGGGCTGGGACGGGCTGTGGTGGGCTGTGGTAAGCTGGGACGGGCTGTGGTGGGCTGTGATGGGCTGTGGTGGGCTGTGGTGTGCTGGGACGGGCTGTGGTGGGCAGAGACGGGCCGTGGTGGGCTGTGGTGTGCCGTGTTTATCTGGGACGAGCTGTGGTGGGCTGGGACGGGCCGTGGTTTGCCGTGGTGGGCTGAAACAGGCTGTGGTGACCTGTGGTGGGCTGTGGTGACCGGTGGTGGGCTGTGGTGACCTGTGGTGGGCTGTGGTGGGCTGGGACGGGCTGTGGTGGGCTGGGATAGGCTGTGGTGAGCTGAGACGGGCTCTGGAGGTCTGTGGTGGACTGGGAAGGGCCGTGGTGGGCCGTGGTGTGCTCTGGTGGGCCATGGTGGACCGTGGTTGGCCGTGGTGGGCCGGGACAGGCCGTGGTTAGCCGTGCTGGGCTGGGACATGCTGGGACGGGCTCTGGTGGGCTGGGACGGGCTCTGGTGGGCTGGGACGGGCTGGGACGGGCAGTGGTGGGCTGTGACGGGCAGTGGTGGGCTGGGACGGGCAGTGGCGGGCTGGGACGGGCTGTGGTGGGCTGGGACGGGCTGTGGTGGGCTGGGACGGTCTGTGGTGGGCTGTGGTGGTCTGGGACGGGCTGTGGTGGGCTGTGATGGGCTGTGGTGGGCTGTGGTGTGCTGGGACGGGCTGTGGTGGGCCGGGACGGGCCGTGGTGGGCTGTGGTGGGCTGTGTTTATCTGGGACGAGCTGTGGTGGGCCATGGCGGGCCGTGGTGGGCTGGGGCGGGCCGTGGTTTGCCGTGGTGGGCTGAAACAGGCTGTGGTGAGCTGTGGTGGGCTGTGGTGACCGGTGGTGGGCTGTGGTGACCTGTGGTGGGCTGTGGTGGGCTGGGAGGGGTTGCGGTGGGCTGGGACGGGTTTCGGTGGGCTAGGACGGGTTGCGGTGGGCTGGGACGGGCTGCGGTGGGCTGGGATAAGCTGTGTTGGGCTGGGACGGGCTGTCGTTGGCTGGGACGGGCTGGGACGGGCCGTGGTGGGCTGGGACGGGTTGGGATGAGCTGCGGTGGGCCGTGGTGTGCTGTGGTGGGCCGTGGTGGGCTGGGATAGGCTGTGGTGAGCTGAGACGGGCTCTGGAGGTCTGTGGTGTGCTAGGACGGCTTGTGGTGGGCCGTGGTGGGCTGTGGTGGGCTTTCGTGGGCCGTGGTGGGCTGGGACGGGCTGTGGTGGGCTGGGACGGGCTGCGGTGGGTTGTGGCGAGCTGGGACGGGCTGTGACGGTCTGTGGTGGGCTGCGACGGGCTCTGGGGGTCTGGGACAGGCTTGGACGAGCTGGGACAGGCTGGGACAGGCTGTGGTGGGCTGACACGGGCTGGGAGGGGCTGGGACGGGCTGTGGTGGGCTGGGACGGTCTGTGGTGGGCTGTGGTAAGCTGGGACGGGCTGTGGTGGGCCGGGACGGGCCGTGGTGGGCTGTGGTGCGCCGTGTTTATCTGGGACGAGCTGTGGTGGGCCATGGCGGGCCGTGGTGGGCTGGGACGGGCCGTGGTTTGCCGTGGTGGGCTGAAACAGGCTGTGGTGACCTGTGGTGGGCTGTGGTGACCGGTGGTGGGCTGTGGTGACCTGTGGTGGGCTGTGGTGGGCTGGGATGGGTTGCGGTGGGCTGGGACGGGTTTCGGTGGGCTGGGATAAGCTGTGTTGGGCTGCGACGGGCTGTGGTAGGCTGGGATGAGCTGTGGAGGGTTGGGACGGGCTGTGGAGGGTTGTGGAGGGCTGTGCTGGGCTTGGACAGGCTGTGGTGGGCTGAGATGGTCCGTGGTGGGCTGGGACGGGCCGTGCTGGGCTAGGACGGGCTGTGGTGAACTGTGGTGGGCTGTGATGGGCCGTGGTGGGCTGGGACGGGCCGTGGTGGGCTGGGACGGGCCGTGGTGGGCTGGGACAGGCTGTGGTGGGCTGTGGTGGGCCATGGTTGACCGTGGTTGGCCGTGGTGTGCCGGGACAGGCCGTGGTTAGCCGTGCTGGCCTGAAACAGGCTGGGACGGGCTCTGGTGGGCTGGGATGGGCTGTGGTGGGCTGGGACGGGCTGTGGTGGGCTGGGACGGGCTGTGGTGGGCTGTGGTGGGCTGGGACGGGCTGTGGTCGTCTGGGATGGGTTGTGGTGAGCTAAAGACGGGCCGTAGTGGGCTGAGACGGGCCGTGGTGGGCTGAGACGGGCCGTGGTGGGCTGGGACGGGCTGGTACTTGCTGTGGTGGGCTGTTACGGGCTGTGGTGTGCTGTGAGAGGCTGTGGTGGTCTGGGACGAGCTGGGACGGGCTGTGGTGGGCTGGGACGGGCTGTGGTGGGCTCTGGTGGGCTCTGGTGGCCTGGGACGGGCTGTCGTGGGCTGGGACGGGCTGTCGTGGGCTGGGACGGGCTGGGACGGGCTGTGGTGGGCTGGGACGGGCCGTGGTGGGCTGGGACGGGTTGGGATAGGCTGCGGTGGGCCGTGGTATGCTGTGGTGGGCCATGGTGGGCTGGGATAGGCTGTGGTGAGCAGAGACGGGCTCTGGAGGGCTGTGGTGGGCTGGGACGGCTTGTGGTGGGCTGGGACGGCTTGTGGTGGGCTGGGACGGCTTGTGGTGGGCTGGGACGGGCTGTGGTGGGCCGTGGTGGGCTGTGGTGGGCTTTCGTGGGCCGTGGTGGGCTGGGACGGGCTGTGGTGGGCTGGGACGGGCTGCGGTGGGTTGTGGAGAGCTGGGACGGGCTGTGACGGGCTGTGGTGGCCTGCGACGGGCTCTGGGGGTCTGGGACAGGCTTGGACGAGCTGGGACAGGCTGTGGTGGGCTGAGACGGGCTGGGAGGGGCTGGGACGGGCTGTGGTGGGCTGGGACGGTCTGTGGTGGGCTGTGGTAAGCTGGGACGGGCTGTGGTGGGCTGTGATGGGCTGTGGTGGGCTGTGGTGTGCTGGGACGGGCTGTGGTTGGCCGGGACGGGGTGTGGTGGGCTGTGGTGCGCCGTGTTTATCTGGGACGAGCTGTGGTGGGCCATGGCGGGCCGTGGTGGGCTGGGACGGGCCGTGGTTTGCCGTGGTGGGCTGAAACAGGCTGTGGTGACCGGTGGTGGGCTGTGGTGACCGGTGGTGGGCTGTGGTGACCTGTGGTGGGCTGGGACGGGTTTCGGTGGGCTGGGACGGGTTTCGGTGGGCTGGGATAAGCTATGTTGGGCTGCGACGGGCTGTGGTAGGCTGGGATGAGCTGTGGAGGGTTGGGACGGGCTGTGGAGGGTTGTGGAGGGCTGTGCTGGGCTTGGACAGGCTGTGGTGGGCTGAGATGGGCCGTGGTGGTCCGTGGTGGGCTGGGACGGGCCGTGCTGGGCTAGGACGGGCTGTGGTGAACTGTGGTGGGCTGTGATGGGCCGTGGTGGGCTGGGACGGGCCGTGGTGGTCTGGGACGGGCCGTGGTGGGCTGTGGTGGGCCGTGGTGGGCTGGGACAGGCTGTGGTGGGCTGTGGTGGACTGGGAAGGGCCGTGGTGGGCCGTGGTGTGCTGTGGTGGGCCATGGTGGACCGTGGTTGGCTGTGGTGGGCTGGGACAGGCCGTGGTTAGCCGTGCTGGGCTGAAACAAGCTGGGACGGACTCTGGTGGGCTGGGACGGGATGTGGGGGGTTGGGACCGGCTGGGACGGGCTGGGACGGGCAGTGGTGGGCTGGGACGGGCAGTGGTGGGCTGGGACGGGCTGTGGTGGGCTGGGACGGGCTGTGGTGGGCTGTGGTAAGCTGGGACGGGCTGTGATGGGCTGTGGTGGGCTGTGGTGTGCTGGGACGGGCTTTGGTGGGTTGGGACGGGCTGGGACGGGCTTGGACGGGCTGGGACGGGCAGTGGTGGGCTGGGACGGGCTGTGACGGGCTGGGACGGTCTGTGGTGGGCTGGGACGGTCTGTGGTCGGCTGTGGTAAGCTGGGACGGGCTGTGGTGGGCTGTGATGGGCTGTGGTGGGCTGTGGTGTGCTGGGACGGGCTGTGGTGGGCCGGGCCGGGCCGTGGTGGGCTGTGGTGCGCCGTGTTTATCTGGGACGAGCTGTGGTGGGCCGGGACGGGCCGTGGTGGGCTGTGGTGCGCCGTGTTTATCTGGGACGAGCTGTGGTGGGCCATGGCGGGCCGTGGTGGGCTGGGACGGGCCGTGGTTTGCCGTGGTGGGCTGAAACAGGCTGTGGTGACCTGTGGTGGGCTGTGGTGACCGGTGGTGGGCTGTGGTGACCGGTGGTGGGCTGTGGTGACCTGTGGTGGGCTGTGGTGGGCTGGGACGGGTTGCGGTGGGCTGGGACGGGTTTCGGAGGGCTGGGATAAGCTGTGTTGGGCTGCGACGGGCTGTGGAGGGTTGGGACGGGCTGTGGAGGGTTGTGGAGGGCTGTGCTGGGCTTGGAGAGGCTGTGGTGGGCTGAGATGGGCCGTGGTGGTCCGTGGTGGGCTGGGACGGGCCATGCTGGGCTAGGACGGGCTGTGGTGAACTGTGGTGGGCTGTGATGGACCGTGGTGGGCTGGGACGAGCCGTGGTGGGCTGGGACGGGCCGTGGTGGGCTGGGGTGGGCCGTGGTGGGCTTGGATGGGCCGTGGTGGGCTGTGGTCGGCCGTGGTGGGGTGTGGTGCGCTGTGGTCGGTCGTGGTGGGCTGGGACGGGCTGTGGTGGGCTTAGATGGGATGTGGTGGTCTGGGACAGGCTGTAATGGGCTGGGATGGGCTGTGGTGCTCCTTGGTGGGCCGTGGTGGGCTGGGACGGGCCGTGGTGGGCTGGGACGGGCTGTGGTGAACTGTGGTCAGCCGTGGTGGGGTGTGGTGCGCTGTGGTCGGTCGTGGTGGGTTGGGACGGGCTGTGGTGGGCTTAGATGGGATGTGGTGGTCTGGGACAGGCTGTAATGGGCTGGGATGGGCTGTGGTGCTCCTTGGTGGGCCGTGGTGGGCTGGGACGGGCCGTGGTGGGCTGGGACGGGCCGTGGTGGGCTGGGACAGGCCGTGGTGGGTTATGGTGGGCTGGGAAGAGCTGTGGTGGTCTGGGACAAGCTGTGGTGGGCTGTGGTGGGCTGGGACGGGCTGTGGTGGGCTGGGACGGGCTGTAGTGGGCTGAGACGGGCTGTGGTGGTCTGGAACAGGCTGTGGTGAGCTGAGACGGGCTCTGGAGGGCTGTGGTGGGCTGGGACGGGCCGGGATGGACTGCAGTGGGCCGTGGTGTGCTGTGGTGGGCCGTGGTGGGCTGGGACAGGCTGTGGTGAGCTGAGACGGGCTCTGGAGGGCTGTGGTGGGCTGGGACGGGCTGTGGTGAACTGTGGTGGGCCGTGGTGGGCTGTGGTGGGCTTTCATGGGCCGTGGTGGGCTGGGACGGGCTGTGGTGGGCAGGGATGGGCTGTGGTGGGCTGGGACGGGCTGGGACGGGACGTGGTGGGCGAGGACGGGCTGGGACGGGCTGTGGTGGGCGACGATGGGCTGGGATGGGCTGTGGTGGGTTGTGGAGAGCTGGGACGGGCTGTGACGGGCTGTGGTGGGCTGCGACGGGCTGTGGTGGGCTGCGACGGGCTCTGGTGGTCTGGGACAGGCTTGGACGGGCTGTGGTGGTCTGGGACGGGCTGTGTTGGGCGGGGACGGGCTGTGGTGGGCTGGAACAGGCTGTGGTGGTCCGGGACGGGCTCTGGTGGGCTGTGGTGGGGTGGGACGGGCCGTGGTGCGCTGTGGCGAGTTGTGGTGAGCTGAGACGGGCTGGGACGGGCTGTGGTGGGCTGTGGTTTGTCCATCAAACAGCTTCTCTGTTTTTCTGTCTCTCAGGCCAACAGTTTTACCGTCTCCTCGGTCTCTGCCCCCTCTTGGCTTCATCGTTTCATTATTGGAAAGAAAGGACAGAACCTGGCCAAAATAACTCAGCAGATGCCAAAGGTATGGGTGAGCTGGTTAGCTTAGCACCCCCCGGCGTAGAAAAAGGTTTAGTCCAGATCACTCGTCACGAAAGAGAGAGGTGTATTCTAGCGTGGGTAAAACCAGGGGGAAATGACACAGATCTTTGCCGTTCAAGGGAACCCTCTCTTTTACTGCTGCAAACACTGCTCCTCCTATGTTATTGTCATGGGTTGAGCCCTTCCAAGGAAGCTTTATGTGGTGCTGTTTTGAGAACTGATGTAGTAGGATACCTGGAAATGGCGAGTGCAGCAAGGCTTCTCCCTGGGGAGTTAGACGGTATCTAGATAAAGGCTAGATGAGTAAACTTCTCCAAAGCCCTTGCAGAAACCGGGACGGCACCAGAGCCTTGGGCTCTAGGCACTGCCATATGGCCGAAATTGTTAAGTTTCTGACTTGTAAAATTGTGGGGATTTGGTCTGGGCTTTTTGGGAAGGAGCACTTCTCTCAGTGGCAGGGATCGATGGTGTAGGCCTGACCAAAAGCATTGGCCTGGCTTGGATCTTGGCAAATTCTGAAGAGATTCATTGTCCTTCACCTCAAGGTTCACATCAAATTCACTGGAGGAGAGGATAACATCACTTTGGAAGGACCTACAGAAGATGTGCGTGTGGCTCAGGAACAGATTGAAGCCATGCTCAAGGAACTGGTGAGCTGCAGTTACTAGTTCCAGTAAGAAACTGGGGGAAGAAGGGGCAACAGAGCAGAGGTGATGAGGTGTTTGTCACATCCATAGGATGTCTTGACATGCTTAATCGAACTTGCAGAAGACAAATTGTGTGGCAGGTGGATGACACCCCTTGGTCATCCATAGCATCCTTGAAAAGTCAGCATTAATTTTTTGGGTGCGGAGAAGGAAGGATTCTCTTGGTTATAGCTGGAGAGGCATATAAGTGAGTCTTTTCAATGTTTCATGAGCACAATGCTCTCTTCTCAAAGCAGAGGAATGCTTGTGCTCTGCTTAAGAGCAGAAGTGCTTGTAGCTGACCGCTGGTGAGTCAGTGCCAATACTGGCAGTAGGCAGTTACTTAGGGCACGAGACAGAAGCGGTGGCCTGTCCTACCTGGCCCTATATAATATAATATATAATAGTGGACATACATACATATATAGATATAGATATAAAAATATAATTCTTTTTAGATCCACGGGATGGATTACGCAATAATCAAGGCTGACCACCAATTCCACCGACACCTCATTGGCAAGAACGCAGCTAAACGGTAAGTGGAGTGCCTTTCTAGTCCTTCCCATGCTCACACTCTTCGTGTTTAGTAGATGGTATCAGGAGCTCTGTAGCTCACCCAGTGTGCTGTCTCCATCACGTTTCCTCTGCTTTCCTGGAGTGGTGGTGGTACAAGGAGAGAAATGGGCCGTGAGGCCTTGCGATGGCTTGAACGGGTGAAAGTACCTTGGGAGCCTGAACAGTAGTGGAATTACTTCTCTGTGCGAATGACATTTTAGCAGCCAGTTGTGGGTGGTGGAAATGTGCTTGGTGAGCTTCTCCCTGTAGAGGAATGAAGGCGGTGGGTTGATTAGCATTGATAACACGCAGCTGTGGCCTTTCCTCAGAGGCAGTGGGTTGATTGACATGGACGACGTGCAGGTGTAGCTGGTTCCCGCTAAGGGGTTAAATAGCCCTGTGGCTTGTGGGAGAGGGTGTCAGCTGGAGGAGGAGCAGTGTGGTCTGGCCTCTGGAGGAAGGCGCTACAGCACCGGCAGTAGAATATGGTCAACGGTAAAGCCTTGTTGCGGTCTGCTAGTTTGATAGCACTGCAACGTGTCCCCAGCCAAGAGTTTGGGGTAGAAAGGAACGATTGTCCTCTGCTCTAAATGTGATACTGTTTGGGGAAGAAACACGCCTCGCTCTGACAAGGGAACAATGGGCTCTGTAGATGCCACGGTATTTACTTGGACAGGCTCTCGTGTGGCACAGGTCTGCTCTCACTGAACTCCAGGGGGAAGAGGCAATTTCCCCTGTCTCAACCCTACCCCACTGAGCCCTTCCCAGAGGCGGCTTTACTTCTTCAACAGACTCTGAGCAGTGATAATCAAGGTGCCTTGCTTCCAGGTCTTTGCCTAGCAGACGGCGTCACCACAGTCCTTGCCTCGAAGTTAACAGGATGAAGGATCTGTACAAGGTGTCTGTGCGCATTCCCCCGGACAACGAGAAGAGCAACCCGATCAGAATGGAAGGAGACCCACAGGGGGTCCCACAGGCCAAGAAAGAGCTGCTGGAACTCGCTTCCCGTATGGTGAGTGGGTAGGACGTGATGTTTGGGAGACTGCAGGGTTTGCGCTCTCGTGTTCCCTTGTAACCTTCTGGTGCGAGTGTGTGCCCCTTGCCCACCGAGCACTTGGATCTCATGACAAGTGCAAGTTCCTCTTCACAAATGTCTTCCCCTGTTCCCTCGGGTAGCCCTTCTCTGTCAACGCAGAGTGAATTTGGTCTGGAGAAAAGAGGGACAGTGCTGGCAAGTAAACCGTCGGGCAGCAAACCGCTAAGTCAAAGTAGATGGCTCTCCGGCTGAACACTCAGTGTGCCCTCTGTTCCCATCAGGAAAATGAACACGCTGCGGACCTAATCGTTGAGCAGAAATTCCACCGGACCATCACTGGGCAGAAGGCTGAGCGGGTCTGGGAAATCCGGGAGCAATTCCCAGAGGTAAGGCTTTGTAGGAGAGGAGGAATCCAGAGGGGATATTTCCTACATGGGTAGTAGGCCTGTCGTCACAGAAGTCGTAACTTTAGTGGCTCTGTAGCGCAAGTGTCTGAGAAGATAGTTCTTTTAGCCAGAGGCCGCTAACACGGTTCCCCGTTTCTGAATGGGAAAAGGGCATGAGTAGGATCCCCCCAACCTTTGCATGTGTCTGACACAAGGGTTCTTGCTTTTGCTTGAGCTAACTAGAAATGACCGCTCCTGCAGGTTATCATCAGCTTCCCAGACCCTGCACACAAGAGTGACATCGTCCAACTCCGAGGTCCCAAAAACGAGGTGGAGCAGTGCACCGAGTACATGCAAAAGATGGTGGCAGACCTGGTAAGGAGGTCTACTGCCTGCTCTTCCCTCCTACGTGCCTGGATAACCCTGGGGCAAAGCAGAGCTCTACTGGCTTGGGTAGAGCTAAAACACCTCAAGAGGAGGGAGCTGTCGGCGCTGTTTTGGCTGAATGGAGGCAGGGGGATAGTACCTGTTATGGGAAGGCTATAGGGGAACGTCCTTGCCTTTGTTTAGTCTTACAAAAGTCCCTCGTATAGAGAACTTCCTTGGGTCTAAGCCTGTTTTCAAAAGCTCGTTTATCAGAGCTCCTGAAGTCGGGCCTCCCTTGCCACGACAGTGTAAACTTCAGTTCTCCCTTCCTTTCTCCCTTAGGTTGAAAACAGCTGTTCTATTTCTGTCCCCATCTGCAAACAGTTCCACAAGAACATCGTAGGGAAAGGAGGTGCCAAAATCAAGAAGGTGAGATACTGTTCCTAACACAGGTGGTCCGGGACGGGCCGCGGTGGTCCGGGACGGGCCGCGGTGGGCCGGGACGGGCTGGGACAGGCTGTAACCGGCTGTGGTGGGCCGTGGTGGGCGGGGACGGGCCGTGGTGGGCGGGGACGGGCCGTGGTGGGCGGGGACGAGCTGGGAAAAGCCGTGGGGGGCGGGGACGGGCCGTGGTGGGCGGGGACGAGCTGGGATAAGCCGTGGGGAGCCGGGACGGGCCGTGGTGGGCTGTGGTGTGCCGTGATGGGCCGGGACGGGCCGTGGTGGGCCGGTACGGGCCGTGGTGGGCCGTGGTGTGCCGTGACGGGCCGGGACGGGCCGTGGTGGGCTGTGGTGGGACGGGGACGGACTGTGGTGGGCAGGGACGGGCTGTGGTTGGTTGTGGTGGGCTGGGACGGGCTGTGGTTGGCTGGGACGGACTGTGATGAACTGAGACGGGCTGTGGTGGGCCGTGTTGGGATGGGACAGGCCCTGGTGGGCTGTGGAGTGCTGGGACGTGCTGCGGTGGGCTGCGGTGGGCTGCGGTGGGCTGTGGTGGGCTGGGACGGGCTGCGGTGGGCTGTGGTGGGCTGGGACGGGCTGCGGTGGGCTGTGGTGGGCTGGGACGGGCTGCGGTGGGCTGTGGTGGGCTGGGACGGGCTGCGGTGGGCTGTGGTGGGCTGGGACCGGCTGCGGTGGGCTGTGGTGGGCTGGGACCGGCTGCGGTGGGCTGTGGTGGGCTGGGACCGGCTGCGGTGGGCTGTGGTGAGCTGGGACGGGATGCGGTGGGCTGGAATGGGCTGTGCTGTGCTGGAACGGTCTGGGACGAGTTGTGGTGAGTGTGGTGGGCTGGGACGGGCTGGGACGGACTGTGTTTGGCTGGGGCGGGTTGTGGTGGGCCGTGGTGGGCTGGGACAGGCTGTGGTGAGCTGAGACGGGCTGTGGTGGGCTGTGTCGGGCTGGTACGAGCTGTGACGGGGTGGGACGGGCTGTGGTGGTCTGCGGTAGGCCGTGGTGTGCTGTAGTGGCCTGTGGTGGGCGGGGACGGGCTGTGGTGGGCGGGGACGGGCTGTGGTGGGCGGGGACGGGCTGTGGTGGGCTGGGAGGGGCTGTGGTGGGCTGGGACGGGCTGGGACGGGCTGTGGTGGGCGGGGATGGGCTGTGGTGTGCTGGGACGGGCTGTGGTGGGCTGGGACGGGCCGTGCTGGGCTGGGACGGGCTCTGGTGGTGAGCAGAAACGGCCTGTGTTGGGCTGGGACGGGCTGTGATAAGCTGTAACCAGCTGTGGTGGGCTGTGTTGGGCTGGGACGGGCCGTGGTGGGCTGGGGCGGGTTGGGACGGGCTGGGACTGGCTTTGGTGGGCTATGGTGGGCTGGGACGGGCTGGGACGGGCTGGGACGGGCCGTGGCGGGCTGGGACGGGCCGTGGCGGGCTGGGACGGGCCGTGGCGGGCTGGGACGGGCCGCGGCGGGCTGGGAAGGGCCGTGGCGGGCTGGGATGGGCCGTGGAAAGCCGTGGTGGGCCGTGGTAAGCTGTGACGGGCCGTTGTGGGCTGGGATGGACTCTGGTGTGGTGGGACGGGCTGTGGTGGGTTGTGGTGAGCTGGGACAGGCTGTGGTGGGCTGGAATGGGCTGGGACGGGCTGTGGTGGGTGTGGTGGACTGGGACGCACTGTAGTGAGCTGAGACGGGCTGTGGTGGGCTGGGATTTGCTGGGACGGCTGGGACGGGCTGTGGTGGGCGGGGACGGGCTGTGGTGGGCGGGGATGGGCTGTGGTGGGCGGATACGGGCTGTGGTGGGCTGGGACGGGCCGTGGTGGGCTGGGACAGGCTCTGGTGGTGAGCAGAGACGGCCTGTGTTGGGCTGGGACGGGCTGTGATAAGCTGTAACCGGCTGTGGTGGGTCGTGGTGGGCTGGGACGGGTCGTGGTGGGCTGGGACGGGCCGTGTTGGGCTGGGGCGGGTTGGGACGGGCTGGGAATGGCTGTGGTGTGCCGTGGTGGGCCGGGACGGGCCGTGGTGGGCCGGGACGGGCCGTGGTGGGCCGGGACGGGCTGCGACGGGTTGGGACGGGCTGCGACGGGCTGGGACGGGCTCAGGTGGGCGGGGACGGGCTCTGGTGGCCTGGGACGGGCTTCGGAGGGCTGGGACGGGCTGTGGTGGACTGGGACGAGCCGTGGTGGGATGGGACGGTCTGTGGTGGGCTGTGGTGGGCTGTGATGGGCTGTGGTAAGCTGGGACGGGATATGGTAAGCTGGGACGGGCTTTCGTGGGCTGGGACAGGCCGTCGTGGGCCGTGGTGAGCCGGGACGGGCTGTGGTGGGCTGGGACGGGCCGTGGTGGGCCGGGACGGGCCGTGGTGGGCCGGGACGGGCCGTGGGGGTCCGGGACGGGCCGTGGTGGGCCGGGACGGGCCGTGGCGGGCTGGGATGAACTGTGGTGGTCTGTGGTGGGCTGGGACGGGCTGTGGTTACCTGGGACGGGACGTGGCAGGCTAGGACGGGCCGTGGCGGGTTGGGACGGGCCGTGGCAGTTTGGGACGGCCTGTGCTGGGCTGGGACGGGCCGTGGTGGGCTTGGCTGGGCCGTGGAAAGCCGTGGTGGGCCGTGGTAAGCTGTGATGGGCCGTTGTGGGCTGGGATGGACTCTGGTGTGGTGGGACAGGCTGCGGTTGGCTGTGGTGGGTTGTGGTGAGCTGGGAGAGGCTGTGGTTGGCTGTGGTGGGTTGTGGTGAGCTGGGACAGCCTGTGGTGGGCTGGAATGGGCTGGGACGGGCTGTGGTGGGTGTGGTGGACTGGGACGCTCTGTAGTGAGCTGAGACGGGCTGTGGTGGGCTGTGGTGGGCTGGGGCGGGCTGTGGTGGGCTGGGGCGGGCTGCGGTGTGCTGGGGCGGGCTGCGGTGGGCTGGGGCGGGCTGCGGTGTACTGGGATGAGCTGGGACGGGCTGTGGTGGGCGGGGACGGGCTGTGGTGGGCAGGGACGGGCTGTGGTGGGCGGGGACGGGCTGTGGTGGGCTGGTACGGGCTGTGGCCAGCTGGAGCAGGCTGTGGTGGGTTGTGGTGAGCTGGGACGGGCTGCGACGGGCTGTGGTAAACTGGGACGGGATGTGTTGGGCTGGGACGGGTGTGTTGGGCTGGGACGGGCTGTGGTGGGCTGGGACGAGCTGTGATGAGCTGAGACGGGCTGTGATGGGCCGGGGTGGGCCGGGACGGGCTGTGGAGGGCCGGGACGGGCTCTGGTGGGCTGGGACGGGCTCTGGTGGGCTGGGACGGACATGGACGCACTGTGGTGGGATGGGACGGGCTGGGACGGCCTGTGTAGGGCTGGGAGGGGCTGTGGGGGGCTGGGACGGGCTGTGGTGGGCTACGGTGGGATGGGACGGGCTGTGGTGGGCTTGGATGGGCTGTGCTGTGCTGGAACGGTCTGGGACGAGTTGTGGTGAGTGTGGTGGGCTGGGACGGACTGTGTTTGGCTGGGACGGGCTGTGGTGGGCCGTGGTGGGCTGGGACAGGCTGTGGTGAGCTGAGACGGGCTGTGGTGGGCTGTGTCGGGCTGGGACGAGCTGTGACGGGGTGGGACGGGCTGTGGTGGTCTGCGGTAGGCTGTGGTGTGCTGTAGTGGCCTGTGATGGGCTGGGTGGGGCTGTGGTGGGCTGGGTCGGGCTGTGGTGGGCTGGGTCGGGCTGTGGTGGGTGGGGACAGGCTGTGGTGGGGTGGGATAAGCTGTGTTGGGCTGGGACGGGCTGTGTTAGGCTGGGACGGGCTGTGGAGGATTGGGACGGGCTATGGAGAGCTGTGGAGAGCTGTGGTGGGCTGGGACGGGCCGTGGTGGGCTGGGACGGGCCGTGGTGGGCTGGTACGGGCCGTGGTGGGCTGGGACGGGCCGTGGTGGTCTGGGACGTGCCCGGACAGGCTGTGGTGGGCTGTGGTGGGTTCTGCTGAGCTTGAGACGGGCTGTGGTGGGCTGGGACGGGCTGAGACGAGTTCTGGTGGTCTGGAACGAGCTGGGACGTGCTGTGGCGGGCGGGGACGGGCTGTGGTCATCTGAAATGGTGTGTGGTGGGCTGGGACGGTCTGTAGTGGGCTTGGACGGGCTGCGGCAGGCTGCGACGGGCTGGGACGGGCTGTGGTGTGCTGGGACGGGCTGTGCTGGTCTGTCGTGGGCTGGGACGGGCGGGGATGGGCTGTGATGGGCTGGGACGGGCTGTGGTGGTCTGGAACAGGCTGTGGTGGGTTGGGACAGGCTGGGACATGCTGGGACGGTGTGTGGTGGACTGGGATGGTCTGTGGTGTGCTGGGACGGGCTGTGGTGGGCAGGGATGGGCTGTGGTGGGGCGTGGTGGGCTGGGACGGGCCGTGGTGGGCTGTGGTGGGCCGTGGTTCGCTGTGGTGGGCCGTGGTGGGCTGGGACGGGCCGTGGTTATCTGTGGTGGGCCGTGGTGGTCTGGTACGGGCTATGGTGGGCTGTGGTGGGTTCTGGTGAGCTTGAGACGGGCTGTGGTGGGCTGGGACAGGCTGGGACGAGCTCTGGTGGTCTGGGACAGGCTGTGGTGGGCTCGGACGGGCTGGGACGGGCCGTGGTGGGCTGGGACGGGCCGTGGTGAGCTGGGACGTGCTGGGATGGACTGGGACGGGCTGTGGTTGGCTGGAACGGGCTGTGGTGAGCTGGAACGGGCTGTGGTGGGGCGTGGTTGGCTGGGACGGGCCGTGGTGAACTGTGGTGGGCTGTGGTGGACCGTTTTGGGCCGGTATGGGAAGGGATGGTCTATGTTGGGCCGTGGTGGGCTGGGACAGGTCATGGTGGGCTGAGACGGCCCGTGGTGAACTGTGGTGGGCTGTGGTGGGCCGTGGTGGGCTGTGTTGGGCCGTGGTGGGCTGGGACAGGCTCTGGTGGGCTGGGACGGGCCGTGGTAGGCTGGGACGGGCCGTGGTGGGCTGGGACGGGCCGTGGTAGGCTGGGACGGGCCGTGGTGGGCTGTGCTGGTCTGTGGTGGGCTGGGACGGGCTGTGGTGGGCTGGGACGGGCTGGGACGGGCTGTGGTGTTCTGGGACGGGCTGTGCTGGTCTGTGGTGGGCTGGGACGGGCGGGGACGGGCTGTGGTGGGCTGGGACGGGCTGTGACTGGCTAGGGACTGGCTGTGGTGTGCTGGGACGGGCTGTGGTGGTCTGAAACAGGCTGTGGTGGGTTGGGGCAGGCTGTGGTGGGCTGTGACAAGCTGGGATGGGCTGGGACGGTGTGTGGTGGACTGGGATGGTCTGTGGTGTGCTGGGACGGGCTGTGGTGGGCAGGGATGGGCTGTGGTGGGGCGTGGTGGGCTGGGACGGGCCGTGGTGAACCGTGGTGGGCTGTGGTGGGCCGTTTTGAGCCGGTATGGGAAGGGATGGGCTGTGGTGGGCCGTGGTGGTCTGGGACAGGTCATGGTGGGCTGGGACAGGTCATGGAGGGCTGAGATGGCCCGTGGTGAACTGTGGTGGGCTGTGGTGGGCCGTGGTGGGCTGGGACGGGCCGTGGTGGGCTGGGACGGGCTGGGACAGGCTCCGGTGGGCTGGGACGGGTTGGGACGGGCTGTGGTGGGCTGGGATGGGCTGTGGTGTGCTGCGATGGGCTGTGGTGTGCTGGGACGGGCTGTGGTGGGCGGGGATGGGCTGTGGTGGGCGGGGATAGGCTGTGGTGTGCGGAGACGGGCTGTGGTGGGCGGAGACGGGCTGTGGTGGGCGGGGACGGGCTGTGGTGGGCTGGGACATTCTGTGGTGGGCTGGGACATTCTGTGCTGGGCTGGGACATTCTGTGGTCGGCTGGGACAATCTGTGGAGGGCTGGGACGGGCTGGGACAGGCTGTGGTGGGCCGGGACGGGCTGTGGTGGGCCGGGACGGGCTGTGGTGGGCAGGGACGGGCTGTGGTGGGCAGGGATGGGCTGGGACGGGCTCTGGTGGGCTGTGGTGTGATGGGACGGGCTGTGGTGTGTTGGGACTGGCTGTGGTGGGCTGGGACGAACTGTGGTGGGCTGGGACGGGCTGGGAGGGGCTGGGACAAGCTGTAGTGTGCTGGGACGGGCTCTGGTGGGCGGGGACGGGCTGCGGTTGGCGGGGACGGGCTGCGGTGGGCTGGGGCGGGCTGCGGTGTGCTGGGACGGGCTGGGACGGGCTGGTGTGGGCTGGGACGGGGTGTGGTGTGCTGGGACAGGCTGGGACATGCTGGGACGGGCTGGGACAAGCTGTAGTGTGCTGGGACGGGCTGCGATGGGCGGGGACGGGCTGCGGTGGGCGGGGACGGGCTGCGGTGGGCGGGGACGGGCTGCGACGGGCTGGGACGGGCTGCGACGGGCTGGGACGGGCTGGGACGGGCTGTGGTGGGCTGGGACGGGCTGTGGTGGTCTGGAACAGGCTGTGGTGGGTTGGGACAGGCTGGGACATGCTGGGACAGTGTGTGGTGGACTGGGATGGTCTTTGGTGTGCTGGGACGGGCTGTGGTGGGCAGGGATGGGCTGTGGTGGGGCGTGGTGGGCTGGGACGGGCCGTGTTGAACGGTGGTGGGCTGTGGTGGGCTGTGGTGGGCCGTTTTGAGCCGGTATGGGAAGGGATGGGCTGTGGTGGGCCGTTGTGGGCTGGGACAGGTCATGGTGGGCTGAGATGGCCCGTGGTAAACTGTGGTGGGCTGGGACGGGCCGTGGTGGGCTGGGAGGGGCCGTGGTGGGCTGGGACGGGCTGGGACGAGCTGTGGTGGGCTGGGACGGGCTGTGGTGGGCTGGGACGGGCTGTGGTGGGCTGGGACGGGCTGTGGTGGGCTGGGGCGGGCTGTAGTGGGCTGGGACGGGCTGTGGTTTGCTGGGATGGGCTGGGACGGGCTGTGGTGTGCTGGGACGAGCTGTGGTGGGCTGTGGTGGTCTGGGACGGGCTGGGAAGCGCTGTGGTGGGCTGTGGTGGGTTCTGCTGAGCTTGAGACGGGCTGTGGTAGGCTGGGACGGGCTGAGACGAGTTCTGGTGGTCTGGAACGAGCTGGGACGGGCTGTGGTGGGCTGGGACGGGCTGTGGTGGGCTGGCACGGGCTATGGTGGGCGGGGACGGGCTGTGGTGGTCTGGAATGGTCTGTGGTGGGCTGGGACGGTCTGTGGTGGGCTGGAACGTGCTGCGGCAGGCTGCGACGGGCTGGGACGGGCTGGGACGGTCTGTGGTGTGCTGGGACGGGCTGTGCTGGTCTGTGGTGGGCTTGGACGGGCGGGGACGGGCTGTGGTGGGCTGGGACGGGCTGTGGTGGGCTAGGGACGGGCTGTGGTGTGCTGGGACGGGCTGTGGTGGTCTGGAACAGGCTGTGGTGGGTTGGGACAGGCTGGGACATGCTGGGACGGTGTATGGTGGACTGGGATGGTCTGTGGTGTGCTGGGACGGGCTGTGGTGGGCAGGGATGGTCTGTGGTGGGGCGTGGTGGGCTGGGACGGGCCGTGGTGAACCGTGGTGGGCTGTGGTGGGCCGTGGTGAGCTGTTTTGAGCCGGTATGGGAAGGGATGGGCTGTGGTGGGCCGTGGTGGGCTGGGACAGGTCATGGTGGTCTGAGATGGCCCGTGGTGAACTGTGGTGGGCTGTGGTGGGCTGTGGTGGGCCGTGGTGGTCTGGGACAGGCTGTGGTGGGCTGTGGTGGGTTCTGGTGTGCTTGAGATGGGCTGTGGTGGGCTGGGACGGGCTGGGACGTGCTCTGGTGGGCTGGGACGAGCTGTGGTGGGCTGGGATGGGCTGTGGTGGGCAGGGACGGGTTGTGGTGGGCAGGGACGGGTTGTGGTGGGCTGGGACGGGCTGTGGTGTGCTGGGACGGGCTGTGGTGTGCTGGGATGGGCTGTGGTGTGCTGGGACGGGCTGTGCTGGTCTGTGGTTGGCTGGGACGGGCGGGGACGGGCTGTGGTGGGCTTGGACGGGCTGTGGTGGGCTGGGACGGGCTGTGGTGTGCTGGGACGGGCTGTGGTGGGCTGGGACGGGCTGTGGTGGGCGGGGACGGGCTGTGGTGTGCTGGGACGGGCTGTGGTGTGCTGGGACGGGCTGTGACGGGCTGGGACGGGCTGTGGTGGGCGGGGACGGGCTGTGGTGGGCGGGGACGGGCTCTGGTGGGCTGGGACGGGCTGTGGTGGGCGGGGACGGGCTGTGGTGGGCGGGGACGGGCTGTGGTGTTTAGGGACGGGCTGTGGTGGGCGGGGACGGGCTGTGGTGTTTAGGGACGGGCTGTGGTGGGCTGGGACGGGCTGTGGTGGGCTAGGACGGGCTGTGGTGGGCGGGGACGGGCTCTGTTGGGCTGGGACGGGCTGTGGTGGGCTGGGACGGGCTGTGATGGGCCGTGGTGGGCCGGGACAGGCTCTGGTGGGCTGTGGAGGGCTGGGACGGGCTGTGGAGGATTGGGACGGGCTGTGGAGAGCTGTGGTGGGCTGGGACGGGCCGTGGTGGGCTGGGATGGGCTGTGGTGGGCTGGGACGGGCCGTGATAAGCTGGGACAGGCTTTCGTGGGCTGGGACGGGCTGTGGTAAACTGGGACGGGCTGTGGTGGGCTGGGACAGGCTGGGACAGGCTGTGGAGGGCTGGGACGGGCTGGGACGGGCTGTGGTGGGCTTCTATGGGCTGGTGCTTTATGTGGTGGGCTGGGACAGGCTGGGACGGGCTTTGGTGGGCTGGGATGAGCTGGGACAAGCTGTGGTGGGACGGGCTGTGGTGGCTTGTGGTGGGCTGGGACGGGCTGTGGTGGTCTGGAATGGGCTGGGACAGGCTGTGGTGAGCCGTGGTAAGCCATGGGGGGCTGTGGTGGGCTGGGACGGGCTGTGGTGGGCTGTGGTGTGCCATGGTGGGCTGGGACAGGCTGCGGTGGGCTGGAAAGGGCTGTGGTGGGCTGGGACAGGCTGTGGTGGGACGGGGACGGGCTGTGGTTGGTTGTGGTGGGCTGGGACGGGCTGTGGTGGGCTGGGACGGGCTGTGGTGGGCTGGGACAAGCTGTGATGAGCTGAGACGGGCTGTGATGGGCCGGGGTGGGCCGGGACAGGCTCTGGTGGTCTGTGGAGGGCTGGGCCGGGCTCTGGTGGGCTGGGACGGACTTGGACGCACGGTGGTGGGCTGGGACGGGCTGGGACGAGTTGTGGTGAGTGTGGTGGGCTGGGACGGGCTGGGACGGACTGTGTTTGGCTGGGACGGGCTGTGGTGGGCTGTGGAGGGCTAGGGACGGTCTGTGGAGGGCTAGGGACGGTCTGTGGAGGGCTAGGGACGGTCTGTGGAGGGCTAGGGACGGGCTGTGGTGGGCTGGGACGGGCTGTGGTGGGCTGGGATGGGCTGTGATAAGCTGTAACCGGCTGTGGTGGGCTGTGGTGGTCTGGGACGGGTTGTGGTGAGCTGAGATGGGCTGTGGTGGGCTTTGGTGGGCTGGGGTGGGCTCGGACGGGCCGTGGTGGGCTGGGACGGGCTGCGGTGGCCTGGGACGGGCTGGGACGGGCCGTGGTGGGCTGGGACGGGCCGTGGTGGCCTGGGACAGGCTGTGGTGGGCTGGGACGGGCTCTGGTGGGCTTGGACAGGCTGTGGTGGGCTGGGACGAGCCGTAGTAGGCTGGGACGGGCCGTGGTGGGCCGCGACGGGCCGTGGTGGGTTGTTATGGGCCGTGGTGGGCTGGGACGGGCTGTGGTGGGCTGTGGTGGACCGTGGTGGGCTGTGATGGGCTGTGGTAAGCTGGGACGGGATGTGGTAATCTGGGACGGGCTTTCGTGGGCTGGGACGGGTTGTCGTGGGCTGGGACGGGCTGGGACGGGCCGTGGTGAGCTGGGACGGGCCGTGGTGGTCTGGGACAGGCTGTGGTGAGCTGGGACGGGCCGTGGCGGGCTGGGGCGAACTGTGGTGGGCTGGAATGAACTGTGGTGGTCTGTGGTGGGCTGGGACGGGCTGTGGTGGGCTGGGACAAACTGTGGTGGGCTGGGATGAACTGTGGTGGTCTGTGGTGGGCTGGGACGGGCCGTGGCGGGCTGGGACAAACTGTGGTGGGCTGGGATGAACTGTGGTGGTCTGTGGTGGGCTGGGACGGGCTGTGGTGATCTGGGACGGGCTGTGGTATGCTGGGACAAACTGTGGCGGGCTGGGACGGGCCGTGGCGGGCTGGGACGGGCCGTGGCGGGCTGGGACGGGACGTGGCGGGCTGGGACGGGCTGTGGTGGTTCTGGATGGGCTGTGATAAGCTGTAACCTGCTGTGGTGGGCTGTGGTTGTCTTGTATGGGTTGTGGTGAACTGAGATGGGCTGTGGTGGGCTTTGGTGGGCTGGGGTGGGCTCGGACGGGCCGTGGTGGGCTGGGACGGGCTGTGGTGGGCTTCTATGGGCTGGTACTTTATGTGGTGGGCTGGGACGGGCTGTGACGGGCTGTGGTGGTCTGGGATGGGCTGGGACAGGCTGTGGTGGGCCGTGGTAAGCCATGGTGGGCTGTGGTGGGCTGGGACGGGCTGTGGTGGGCTGGGACGGGCTGTGGTGGGCTGGGACGGGCTGTGGTGGGCTGGGACGGGCTGTGGTGGGCTGGGACAGGCTGTGGTGGGATGGGGACGGGCTGTGGTTGGTTGTGGTGGGCTGGGACGGGCTGTGGTGGGCTGGGACGAGATGTGATGAGCTGAGACGGGCTGTGATTGGCCGGGGTGGGCCGGGACAGGCTCTGGTGGGCTGTGGAGGGCTGGGACGGACTTGGACGCACTGTGGTGGGCTGGGACGGGCTGGGACGGCCTGTGTAGGGCTGGGAGGGGCTGTGGTGGGCTGTGGGGGGCTGGGAAGGGCTATGGTGGGCTGGGACGGGCTGTGGTGGGCTGGGACGGGCTGTGGTGGGCTTGGATGGGCTGTGCTGTGCTGGAATGGTCTGGGACGAGTTGTGGTGAGTGTGGTGGGCTGGGACGGGCTGGGACGGACTGTGTTTAGCTGGGACGGGCTGTGGTGGGCCGTGGTGGTCTGGGACAGGCTGTGGTGAGCTGAGACGGGCTGTGGTGGGCTGTGTCGGGCTGGGACGAGCTGTGACGGGGTGGGACGGGCTGTGGTGGTCTGCACTAGGCTGTGGTGTGCTGTAGTGGCCTGTGATGGGCTGGGTGGGGCTGTGGTGGGCTGGGACGGGCTGTGGTGGGCTGGGACGGGCTGTGGTGGGCTGGGACGGGCTGTGGTGGGCTGGGACGGGCTGTGGTGGGCTGGGACGGGCTGTGGTGGGCTGGGACGGGCTGTGTTAGGCTGGGACAGGCTGTGGAGGATTGGGACGGGCTATGGAGAGCTGTGGAGAGCTGGGACGGTCTGTGGTGGGCTGGGACAGGCTGTGGTGGGCTTGGACCTGCTGTGGTGGTCGGCGACGGGTTGTGGTAGGTCCGGGACGGGCTGTCGTGGTCTGGGACGGGCTGTGGTGGCCTGGGAAGGCCTGGGACGGGCTGGGACGAGCTGGGACGGGCTGTGGTGGGCAGGGACGGGCTGTGGTGGGCGGGGACGGGCTGTGGTGGGCGGGGATGGGCTGGGACGAGCTGGGACAGGCTGTGGTGGATTGTGGTAGGCTGTTGTGCTCTGTAGTGGTCTGTGGTGTTCTGTAGTGGTCTGTGGTGGGCTAGGACGGGCTGTGGTGGGCTGGGATGGGCTGTCGTGGGCTGGGAAGGGCTGTCGTGGGCTGTAGGGGCCTGGGACATGCTGGGCTGGGCTGTGGTGGGCTGGGACGTGCTGTGACGAGCTGGGACGAGCTGTGACGGTCTGTGGTGTGTTGTAGTGGCCTGTGGTATGCTGTAGTGGCCTGTGGTGGGCTGGGACGGGCTGTGGTGGGCTGGGACAAACTGTGGTGGGCTGTGGTGGGCTGGGATGAGCTGGGACAGGCTGGGACGGGCTGTGGTGGGCTGGGACGGGCTGTGGTGGGCTGGGACGGGCTCTGGTGGGAATGGACAGGCTGTGGTGGGCTGGGACGAGCCGTTGTAAGCTGGGACGGGCCGTGGTGGGCCGCGACGGGCCGTGGTGGGTTGTTATGGGCCGTGGTGGGCTGGGACGGGCTGTGGTGGGCTGTGGTGGACTGTGGTGGGCTGTGATGGGCTGTGGTAAGCTGGGACGGGATGTGGTAAGCTGGGACGGGCTTTCATGGGCTGGGACGGGTTGTCGTGGGCTGGGACGGGCCGTGGTGAGCTGGGACGGGCCGTGGTGGGCCGGGCCGGGACGTGGTGGGCCGGGACGGGCCGTGGTGGGCCGGGACGGGCCGTGGCGGGCTGGGACGAACTGTGGTGGGCTGGGATGAACTGTGGTGGTCTGTGGTGGGCTGGGACGGGCTGTGGTGATCTGGGACGGGCTGTGGTAGGCTGGGACAAACTGTGGCGGGCTGGGACGGGCCGTGGTGGGCCGGGACGGGCCGTGGTGGGCCGGGAAAGGCTGTGTTTGGCTGGGACAGGCTGTGGTGGGTTGGGACAGGCCGTGGTGGGCCGGGACGGGCCGTGTTGGGCCGGGACGGGCCGTCGTGGGCTGCAACGGGCCGTGGCAGGCTGGGACGGGTTTTGGAGGACTGGGACGAACTGTGGTGGTCTGTGGTGGGCTGTGGTGGACCATGGTGGGCTGTGATGGGCTATGGTAAGCTGGGACGGGATGTGGTAAGCTGGGACGGGCTTTTGTGGGCTGGGACGGTTTGTCGTGGGCTGGGACGGGCTGTGGTGGGCCGTGGTGAGCTGGGACGGACCGTGGTGGGCTGGGACAGCCCGTGGCGGGCTGGGACAGGCTGTGGTGAGCTGGGACGGGCCGTGGTGGGCCGGGACGGGCTGTGGTGGGCCGGGACGGGCCGTGGCGGGCTGGGACGAACTGTGGTGGGCTGGGATGAACTATGGTGGGCTGTGGTGGCCTGGGACGGGCTGTGGTGATCTGGGACGGGCTGTGGTAGGCTGGGACAAACTGTGGCGGGCTGGGACGGGCCGTGGCGGGCTGGGACGGGCCGTGGCGGGTTGGGACGGGCCGTGGCGGGCTGGGACGGGCTGTGGCGGGCTGGGACGGGCTGTGGCGGGCTGGGACGGGCCGTGGTGGGCTGGGACGGGCCGTGGTGGGCTGGGACGGGCTGTGGTGGGCTGGGACAGGCTGGGGTGGGCTTGGACGGGACGTGGTGGGCCGGGACGGTCCATGTCGGGCCGGGCCGTGGCGGGCTGGGACGGGCCATGGTGGGCTGGGACAGGCTGTGGTGGGCTGTGGTGGACCGTGGTGGGCTGTGATGGGCTGTGGTAAGCTGGGACGGGATGTGGTAAGCTGGGACGGGCTTTCATGGGCTGGGACGAGCTGTGACGGGCTGGGACGGGCTGCGGTGGGCTGGGAAGGCCTGGGACGGGACGGGAGGAGCTTGGACGGGACGGGACAGGCTGGGACGGGCTGTTCTGGGACGGGACGGGTCGGGCTGGGACGGGACGGGACAGGCTGGGATGGGCCGGGACTGGCTCTGGTGGGCCGTGGTGGTTGTGGTGCGCTGGGAAGAGCTGTGGTGAGCTGAGACGGGCTGTGGTGGTCTGCGATGGAAAAGATGGTGGCAGACCTGGTAAGGAGGTCTGCCTGCTCTTCCCTTCTACGTGCCTGGATAACCCTGGGGCAAAGCAGAGCTCTACTGGCTTGGGTAGAGCTAAAACACCTCAAGAGGAGGGAGCTGTCGGCGCTGTTTTGGCTGAATGGAGGCAGGGGGATAGTACCTGTTATGGGAAGGCTATAGGGGAACGTCCTTGCCTTTGTTTAGTCTTACAAAAGTCCCTCGTATAGAGAACTTCCTTGAGTCTGTTTTCAAAAGCTCGTTTATCAGAGCTCCTGAAGTCGGGCCTCCCTTGCCACGACAGTGTAATCTTCAGTTCTCCCTTCCTTTCTCCCTTAGGTTGAAAACAGCTTTTCTATTTCTGTCCCCATCTGCAAACAGTTCCACAAGAACATCGTAGGGAAAGGAGGTGCCAACATGAAGAAGGTGAGATATTCTTCCTAACACAGGTGGGCTGGGACGGGCTGTGCTGGGCCGGGCCGGGCCCTGGTGGGCCGCGGTGGTCCGGGACGGGCCACGGTGGTCCGGGACGGGCTGTCGTGGGCTGGGACGGGCCGCGGTGGTCCGGGACGGGCTGTGGTGGGCTGGGACGGGCTGTGGTGGGCTGGGACGGGCTGTGGTGGGCTGGGACGGGCTGTGGTAGGCTGGGACAGGCTGGGGTGGGCTGGGACGGGCCGTGGTGGGCCGGGACGGGCCATGGCGGGCTGGGACGGGCCATGGTGGGCTGGGACAGGCTGTGGTGGGCTGTGGTGGACCGTGGTGGGCTGTGATGGGCTGTGGTGGGCTGGGACGGGATGTGGTGCTTCAGGGATGGGCTGAGACAGGCTGGCACGGGCTGTGGTGGGCTGGGACGGGCTGTGGTGGGCTGGGACGTGCTGTGGTGGTCTACGGTAGCCTGTGGTGTGCTGTAGTGGCCTGTGGTGGGCTGGGACGGGCTGTGGTGGGCTGGGACGGGCTGTGGTGGGCTGTGGTGGGACGGGACAGGCTGTGGTGGGCTGTGGTGGGACGGGACGGGCTGTGGTGAGCCGGGACGGGCTGTGGTGGGCTGAGACGGGCTCTGGTGGGCCGGGACGGGCTGTGGTGGGACGGGATGGGCTGTGGTGTGTCGGGACGGGCTGTGGTGGACTGGGACGGGCTGTGGTGGGCTGGGACGCGCTGTGGTGCACTGGGACGAATTGTGGTGGGCTGGGACGGGATGTCGTGATCCGGGTCGGGCTGTGGTGGGCTCGGACGGGCTGTGATGGGCCATGGTGGGCCGTTGTGGGCTGGGACGGGCCGTGGTGAACTGTGGTGGGCTGGGACGGGCTGTGGGGGGCTGGGTCGGGCTAAGACGGGCCGTGGTGGGCTGGGACGGGCTGTGGTGGGCTGGGATGAGCTGGAATGGGCTTTGGTGGGTTGAGACGGGCTGTGGTGGGTTGGTACGGGCTGTGGTGGGCTTGGACCTGCTGTGGTGGTCAGGGACGGGTTCTGGTAGGTCCGGGACGGGCTGTCGTGGTCCAGGACGGGCTGTGGTGGGCTGGGAAGTGCTGGGACGGTCTGGGATGAGCTGGGATGGGCTGTGGTGGGCTGGGACGGGCTGTGGTGGGCGGGGATGGGCTGTGGTGGTCTGGTACGGGCTGTGGCGGGCTGGAGCGAGCTTTGGTGGGTTGTGGTGAGCTGGGACGGGCGTACACGGGCTGTGGTGGGCTGTGGTAAGCTGGGACGGGCTGTGTTGGGCTGGGATGGGCTGGGACGCCTTGGAAGGGCTGTGGTGGGTGGTGACGGGTTGTGGTGTTCTGTGACAAGCTGGGACTTTCTGTGGTGAGCTGCGACGGTCTGTGGTGGGCTGGAACGGGCTGTGGTGGGCTGGGACGGGCTGTGGTGGGCTGGGACAGGCTGTGGTGGGCTGGGACGGGCTGGGACGTGCTGGGACGGGCCATGGTGAGCTGGGACGGGCGGTGGTGGGCTGGGACGGGCTCTGGTGGGCTGGGGTAGGCTGTGGTGGGCTGGGACGAGCCGTAGTAGTCCGGGACGGGCAGTGGTAGGCCGGGAAGGGCCGTGGTGGGCCGGGACGGGCCATGGTGGGTTGTTATGGGCCGTGGTGGGCTGGGACAGGCTGTGGTGGGCTGTGGTGGACCGTGGTGGGCTGTGATGGGCTGTGGTAAGCTGGGACGGGATGTGGTAAGCTGGGACGGGCTGTCGTGGGCTGGGACGGGCTGTCGTGGGCTGGGACGGGCTGTCGTGGGCTGTGGGGGGCTGGGACATGCTGTGGTGGGCTGGGAAGGGCTGGGACGAGCTGTGACGGGCTGGGACGAGCTGTGACGGGCTGTGCTGTGCTGTAGTGGCCTGTGCTGTGCTGTAGTGGCCTGTGGTGGGCTGGGACGGGCCGTGGTGGGCTGGGACGGGCCGTGGTGGGCCGGGACGGGCCGTGGTGGGCCGGGACGGGCCGTGGTGGACTGGGACGGGCTGTGGAGGGCTGTGGTGGGCTGGGACGGGCTGTGGTGGGCTGGGACGGGCTGTGATGGGCTGGGACGGGCTGGGACAGGCTGTGGTGGGCTGTGGTGTGCTGGGACGGGCTGTGGTGGGCTGGGACGGGCTGTGGTGGGCTGGGACGGGATGGGATGGGCTGTGGTGGGCGGGGACGGTCTGTGGTGGGCTGTGGTGGGCTGGGACGGTCTGCGGTGGGCTGGGACGGTCTGCGGTGGGCTGGGATGGGCTGAGACGGGCTGTGGTGGGCTGGGACGGGCTGTGGTGGGCCGGGATGGGCTGTGGTGGGCCGTGGTGGGCAGGGACGGGCTGTGGTGGGCTGTGGTGGGCCGTTTTGGGCCTGGATGGGAAGGGGTGGGCTGTGGTGGGCCGTGGTGGGCTGTGGCAGGCCGTGGTGGGCTGGGACGGGCCGTGGTGGGCGTGGCTCGCTGCGGTGGGCCGTGGAGGGCTGGGATGGGCTGGGACGAGCTCTGGTTGTCTGGAACGGGCTGTGGTGGGCTGGGACGGGCTGGGACGTGCTGTGGTGGGCTGGGACGGGCTGGGACGGGCTGTGGTGGGCTGGGACGGGCTAGGACGGTCTGTGGTGGGCTGGGACAGTCTGTGGTGGGCTGGGACGGGCTGTGGTGGGCGGGGACGGGCTGGGACAGGCTGGGACGGGCTGTGGTGGGCTGGGACAGGCTGTGGTTGGCTGGGACGGGCTGCTGTGGGCTGGGACGGGCTGGGACGGGCTGGGACAGGCTGGGATAGGCTGAGATAGGCTGTGGTGGCCTGGGATATTCTGTGGTGGGCTGTGGTGGGCTCTGGTGGTCTGGAACAAGCTGTGGTTGGGCTGGGACGGGCTGTGGTGGGCTGGGACAAGCTGTGGTTTGCGGGGACGGGCTGTGGTGGGCGGGGACGGGCTGCGGTGCGCTGGGACGGGCTGAGACGGGCTGTGGTGGGCTGGGACAGGCTGTGGTGGGGTGGGACGGGCTGTGGTGGGCGGGGATGAACTGTGGTCGGCGGGGATGGGCTGTGGTGGGCGGAGACGGGCTGTGGTGGGCTGGGACGGGCTGTGGTGGGCTGGGACGGGCTGTGGTGGGCTGGGACATTCTGTGGTGGGCTGGGACGGGCTGGGACGGGCTGTGGTGGGCTGGGACGGGCTGTGGTGGGCTGGGACAGGCTGTGTTGGGCGGGGACGGGCTGTGGCTGGCGGTGAAGTGCTGTGGTGGGCTGGGACAGGCTGGGAAGGGCTGTGGTGGGCTGGAACGGGCTGTGATGGGCTGGGACATGCTGGGACGGTCTGTGGTGGACTGGGACGGTCTGTGGTGTGCTGGGACGGGCTGACACGGGCTGGGACGGGCTGTGGTGTGCTGGGACGGGCTGTGGTGGGCTGGGACTGGCTGGGACGGGCTGTGGTGGGTTGTGGTGGACTGGGACGGTCTGTGGTGTGCTGGGACGGTCTGTGGTGTGCTGGGACGGGCTGTGGTGGGCTGGGACGGGCTGTGGTGGGCTGGGACGGGCTGTGGTGGGCTGGGACGGGCTGTGGTGGGCTGTGGTGGGCTGTGGTGGGCTGGGACGGGCTGTGGTGGGCTGGGACAGGCTGGGATAGGCTTAGACAGGCTGTGGTGGGCTGGCACGGGCTGTGGTGGGCTGGGACGTGCCGTGGTGGGCTGGGACGGGCTGGGACGCGCTGTGGTGGGCTGGGACGGGCTGTGGTGGGCCGGGACGGGCTGTGGTGGGCGGAGACGGGCTGTGGTGGGCGGAGAAGGCCTGGGACGGTCTGTGGTGGGCTGGGACTTTCTGTGGTGGGCTGGGACGGGCTGGGACGAGCAGGGACGGGCTGTGGTGGGCTGGGACGGGCTGTGGTGTGCTGGGACGGGCTGTGGTGGGCTGGGACAGGCTGTGGTGGGCTGTGGTGGGCTGGGACGGGCTGTGGTGGGCTGTGGTGGGCTGGGACGGGCTGTGGTGGGCTGGGACAGGCTGGGATAGGCTTAGACAGGCTGTGGTGGGCTGGGACGGGCTCTGGTGGTCTGGACCAGGCTGTGGTGGCCTGGGACGGGCTGTGGTGGGCGGGGATGAACTGTGGTGGGCGGGGATGGGTTGTGGTGGGCGGAGACGGGTTGTGGTGGGCTTGGACGGTCTGTGGTGGGCTGGGACGGTCTGTGGTTGTCCGGGGTGGGCTGTGGTGGGCCGTGGCAGGCTGTGGTGGGCCGGGACGGGCTGTGGTGTGCCGGGACGGGCTGTGGTGGGCGGAGACGGGCTGTGGTGGGCGGAGACGGCCTGGGTTGGACTGTGGTGGGCTGGGACTTTCTGTGGTGGGCTGGGACGGGCTGGGACGAGCAGGGATGGGCTGTGGTGGGCTGGGATGGGCTGTGGTGAGCTGGGATGGGCTGTGGTGGGCGGGGACGGTCTGTGGTGGGCGGGGACGGGCTGTGGTTGGCTGGGACGGGCTGTGGTGGGCAAGGACTGGCTGTAGGTGGGCTTGAGACGGTCTGTGGTGTGCTGGGACGTGCTCTGGTGCTCTGGAACGAGCTGGGATGGGCTGTGGTGGGCTGGGACGGTCTGTGGTGGGCTGGGACGGGCTGGGACGGTCTGTGGTGGGCTGGGACGGGCTGGGACGGGCTATGGTGGACTGGGACGGGCTGTGGTGGGCTGGGACGGGCTGGGACGGGCTGTGGTGGGCTGGGACAGGCTGGGATAGGCTTAGACAGGCTGTGGTGGGCTGGCACGGGCTGTGGTCGGCTGGGACGTGTCGTGGTGGGCTGGGACGGGCTGGGACGGGCTGGGACGCGCTGTGGTGGGCTGGGACGCGCTGTGGTGGGCTGGGACGGGCTGTGGTGGGCTGGGCCGGGCTGTGGTGGGTTGGGACGGGCTCTGGTGCGCTCTGTTGGGTTGTGATGAGCTGAGACAGACTGTGGTGGGTTGGGACGGGCTGTGGAGAGCTGTGGAGGGCTGTGGTGGGCTTGGACAGGCTGTGGTGGGTTGAGATCTGTCGTGGTGGGCCGTGGTGGCCTGGGACGGGCTGTGGTGGGCGGGGATGAACTGTGGTGGGCTGGGACGAACTGTGGTGGGCGGGGATGGGCTGTGGTGGGCTGGGACGGACTGTGGTGGGCTGGGACAGGCTGTGGTGGGCGGGGAGGGATTTTGTTTGGCAGGGACGGGCTGTGGTGGGCGGGGACGGGCTGTTGTTAAGCTGTGATGGACTGTGATGAGCTGAGACGGCCTGTGGTGGGCCGTGTTGGGCCGGGACAGGCCCTGGTGGGCTGTGGAGCGCTGGGACAGGCTGTGGTAGTCTGGGACAAGCTGGGACTGGCTGTGGTGGGCTGGGACGGGCTGTGACGGGCTGTCGTGGGCTGGGGTGGGCTGTGACCAGCTGTGGTGGGCTGTGACCAGCTGTGGTGGGCTGTGACCAGCTGGGACGGGCGGGGAAGGGCTGTGGTGGGCGGGGACGGGCTGTGGTGGGCGGGGACGGGCTGTGGTGGGCTGGAATGGGCTGTGGTGGGCTGGGACAGGTTGGCACGTGCTGAGACGGGTTGGGACGTGCTGGGACGGTCTGTAGTGGGCTGCGGTGGGCTGTGGTGGGCTGGGACGGGCTGCGGTGGGCTGGGACGGTCTGGGACGGACCGTGGTGGGCTGGGACGGGCCGTGGTGGGCTGGGACGAGCCCTGGTGGGCTGGGACGGGCCCTGGTGGGCTGGGACGGGTTCTGGTGGTATGGACCGGGCTGTGGTGGGCTGGGAAGGGCTGGAATGGGCTGTGGTGGGTTGGGATGGGCTGTGGTGGGCTGGCACGGTGTGTGGTGGGCTGGGACGGGCTGTGGTGGGCTGGGACGGGCCGTGGTGGGATGGGAAAGGCTGGGTTAGGCTGCGGTGGGCTGTGGTGGGCTGGGATAGGTTGTGGTGGGTTGGGACGGGCTGTGGTGGGCTGGCATGGGCTGGAACAGACTGGGAGGGGCTGTGGTGGTCAGTGGTTGCCTGGGACATGCTGTGGTGGGCTGGGACATGCTGTGGTGGGCTGGGACGGGCTGTGGTGGGCTGGGACGGGCTGTGGTTAGCTAGGACGGTCTGTGGTGCGCTAAGACGGGCTCTGGTGGTCTGGAACAGGCTGTGCTGGGCTGGGACGGGCTGGGACGGGCTGTGGTGGGCTGGGACGGGCTGTGGTGGGCTGTGGTGGCCTGTGGTGGACTTGGACGAGTTGTAGTGGGCCGGGACGGGCTGTGGTGGGCTGTGGTTAACTGAGACGGGCTGTGGTGGGCTGTGGTAAGCTGGGACGGGCTGTGGTGGGCCGGGACGTGCTGGGACGGGCTCTGGTGGTCTGGAATGGGCTGTTGTGGGCTGGGACGGGCCGTGGTGGGCTGGGACAGACTGTGGTGGGCTGGGAAGGGCCGTGGTGGGCTGGGCCAGTCTGTGGTGGTCTGTGGTGGGCTGGGACGGGCTGTGGTGGGCTGGGACGGGTTGTGGTGGGTTGGGACAAGCTGTGGTGCTTCAGGGACGGGCTGTGGTGGGCTGGGACGAGTTGTAGTGGGCCGGGACGGACAGTGGTGGGCTGTGGTGGGCTGTGGTGGGTTCTCGTGAGCTTAGACGGGCTTTGGTGGGCTGTGGTGTGCTGGGACGGTCTGTGGTGGGCTGGGACGGGCCGTGGTGGGCTGGGAAAGGCTGTGGTGGGCTGGGACGGGCCGTGGTGGGCTGTGGTGGGTTCTGGTGAGCTTAGACAGGCTTTGGTGGGCTGTGGTGGGCTGGGACAGGCTGTGGTGGGCTGGGACGGTCTGTGGTGGGCTGGGACGGGCTGTGGTGGGCCGGGACGGGCTGTGGTGGGTTGGGACGGGCTGGGACAGGCTGTGGTGGGCTGCAATGGGCTCTGGTGGGCTGGGACGGGCTGTGGTGCTCTGGGACGAGCTGGGAAAAGCTGTGGTGGGCTGCGACGGGCTGTGGTGGGCTGGGACGAGCTGTGACGGGTTGTGGTGTGCTGGATTTGACTGGGACGGGCTGTGGTGGGCTGGGACGGGCCGTGGTGGGCTGGTAAGGGTTGTGGTAGGCTGTGGTGGGCTGGGACGGGCTGTGGTGGGCCGGGACAGGCCGTGGTTAGCTGTGGTGGGCTGAAACAGGCTGGGACGGGCTGTGGTGGGCTGTGGTGACCTGTGGTGGGCTGTGGTGACCTGTGGTGGGCTGGGATGGGTTGCGGTGGGCTGGGACGGGCTGCGGTGGGCTGGGACGGGCTGGCACGGGCTGCGGTGGGCTCGTATTGGCTGGCACGGGCTGGCACGGGCTGCGGTGGGCTGTGGTGTGCTGTCGTGGGCTGGGACAGGCCGTGGTGGGCTGGGACGGACTGTGATGAACTGAGACGGGCTGTGGTGGGCCGTATTGGGCCGGGACAGGCCCTGGTGGGCTGTGGAGTGCTGGGACGGGCTGTGGTGGGCTGTGGAGTGCTGGGACGGGCTGTGGTGGGCTGGGACGGGCTGTGGTGGGCTGGGACAGGCTGTGGTGGGCTGGGACGGGCTGGGACGGGTTGCGGTGGTCTGGGACGGGCTGTGGTGGGCTGGGACGGGTTGCGATGGGCTGGGACGGGCTCTGGTGGGCTGGGACGGGCTGTGGTAGGCTGGGACGGGCTCTGGTGTTGTGGGACGGGCTGTGGTGGGCTGGGACGGGCTGCGGTGGGGTGTGGTGGGTTGGGATGGGCTCTGGTGGGCTGTGGTGGGTTGTGGTGAGCTGGGACGGGCTGGGACAGGCTGTGGTGGGTGTGGTGGACTGGGACGGGCTGTGGTAAGCTGAGATGGGCTGTGGTGGGCTGGGATTTGCTGGGACGGGCCGTGGTGGGCTGGGACGGGCCGTGGTTGGATGGGAAAGGCTGGGTTAGGCTGCGGTGGGCTGTGGTGGGCTGGGATAGGTTGTGGTGGGTTGGGACGGGCTGTGGTGGGCTGGGACGGGCTTGCACGGGCTGCGGTGGGCTGGTATTGGCTGGCACGGGCTGGGACGGGCCGTGGTGGGCTGGGACGTGCCGTGGTGGGCTGGGACGGGCCGCGGTGGGCTGGGACGGGCCGTGGTGGGCTGGGACGGGCTGTGGTGGGTTGGGACAGGCTGGGATGGGCCGTGGTGGGCTGGGCTGGGCCGTGGTGGGCTGGGCTGGGCCGTGGTGGGCTGGGCCGGGCCGTGGTGGGCTGGGACAGCTTCGAACGGGCTGTGGTGGGCATCGAACGGGCTGTGGTGGGTTTCGAACGGGCTGTGGTGGGCCGGGACGGGCTGTGGTGGGCCGGGACGGGCTGTGGTGGGCCGGGACGGGCTGTGGTGGGCCGGGACGGGCTGTGGTGGGCTGGGACGGGCTGCGGTGGGCTCGTATTGGCTGGCACGGGCTGGGACGGGCTGTGGTGGGCTGTGGTGTGCTGTGGTGGGCTGGGACGGGCCGTGGTGGGCTGGGACGGACTGTGATGAACTGAGACGGGCTGTGGTGGGCCGTGTTGGGCCGGGACAGGCCCTGGTGGGCTGTGGAGTGCTGGGACGGGCTGTGGAGTGCTGGGACGGGCTGTGGAGTGCTGGGACGGGCTGTGGAGTGCTGGGACGGGCTGTGGTGGGCTGGGACGGGCTGTGGTGGGCTGGGAAGGCCTGGAACAGGCTGGGACGACCTGGGACGGGCTGTGGTGGGCGGGGACGGGCTGTGGTGGGCGGGGACGGGCTGGGATGGTCTGTGGTGGGCTGGGACGGGCTGTGGTGGGCTGGGACGTGCTGTGGTGGGCTGGGACGGGCTCTACTGTGCTGGGACAGGCTGTGGTGGGCTGTGACGAGCCGTAGTAGGCCGGGAAGGGCCGTGGTGGGACGGGACAGGCCGTGGTGGGTTTTTATGGGCCGTGGTGGGCTGGGACGGGCTGTGGTGGGCTGTGGTGGACTGTGATGGGCTGTGGTAAGCTGGGACGGGATGTGGTAAGCTGGGACGGGCTTTCGTGGGCTGGGACGGTCTGCGGTGGGCTGGGACGGTCTGCGGTGGGCTGGGATGGTCTGCGGTGGGCTGGGACAGGCTGCGGTGGGCTGGGACGGGCTGCGATGGGCTGGGACGTACTGCGGTGGGCTGGTACGGGCTGTGGTGGGCTGGGAAGGCCTGGAACGGGCTGGGACGACCTGGGACGGGCTGTGGTGGGCGGGGACGGACTCTGGTGGTCTGGAACGGGCTGTGGTGGGCTGGGAAGGGCTGGAATGGGCTTTGGTGGGTTGCGACGGGCTGTGGTGGGTTGGGACGGGCTGTGGTGGGCTTGGACCTGCTGTGGTGGTCAGGGACGGGTTCTGGTAGGTCCGGGACGGGCTGTCGTGGTCCAGGACGGGCTGTGGTTGGCTGGGAAGTGCTGGGACGGTCTGGGACGAGCTGGGATGGGCTGGGACGGGCTGTGGTGGGCTGGGACGGGCTGTGGTGGGCTGGGATGAGCTGGAATGGGCTTTGGTGGGTTGAGACGGGCTGTGGTGGGTTGGTACGGGCTGTGGTGGGCTTGGACCTGCTGTGGTGGTCAGGGACGGGTTCTGGTAGGTCCGGGACGGGCTGTCGTGATCCAGGACGGGCTGTGGTGGGCTGGGAAGTGCTGGGACGGTCTGGGACGAGCTGGGATGGGCTGTGGTGGGCTGGGACGGGCTGTGGTGGGCGGGGATGGGCTGTGGTGGTCTGGTACGGGCTGTGGCGGGCTGGAGCGAGCTTTGGTGGGTTGTGGTGAGCTGGGACGGGCGTACACGGGCTGTGGTGGGCTGTGGTAAGCTGGGACGGGCTGTGTTGGGCTGGGATGGGCTGGGACGCCTTGGAAGGGCTGTGGTGGGTGGTGACGGGTTGTGGTGTTCTGTGACAAGCTGGGACTTTCTGTGGTGAGCTGCGACGGTCTGTGGTGGGCTGGAACGGGCTGTGGTGGGCTGGGACGGGCTGTGGTGGGCTGGGACAGGCTGTGGTGGGCTGGGACGGGCTGGGACGTGCTGGGACGGGCCATGGTGAGCTGGGACGGGCGGTGGTGGGCTGGGACGGGCTCTGGTGGGCTGGGGTAGGCTGTGGTGGGCTGGGACGAGCCGTAGTAGTCCGGGACGGGCAGTGGTAGGCCGGGAAGGGCCGTGGTGGGCCGGGACGGGCCATGGTGGGTTGTTATGGGCCGTGGTGGGCTGGGACAGGCTGTGGTGGGCTGTGGTGGACCGTGGTGGGCTGTGATGGGCTGTGGTAAGCTGGGACGGGATGTGGTAAGCTGGGACGGGCTGTCGTGGGCTGGGACGGGCTGTCGTGGGCTGGGACGGGCTGTCGTGGGCTGGGACGGGCTGTCGTGGGCTGTGGGGGGCTGGGACATGCTGTGGTGGGCTGGGAAGGGCTGGGACGAGCTGTGACGGGCTGGGACGAGCTGTGACGGGCTGTGCTGTGCTGTAGTGGCCTGTGCTGTGCTGTAGTGGCCTGTGGTGGGCTGGGACGGGCCGTGGTGGGCTGGGACGGGCCGTGGTGGGCTGGGACGGGCCGTGGTGGGCCGGGACGGGCCGTGGTGGACTGGGACGGGCTGTGGTGGGCTGTGGTGGGCTGGGACGGGCTGTGGTGGGCTGGGACGGGCTGTGATGGGCTGGGACGGGCTGGGACAGGCTGTGGTGGGCTGTGGTGTGCTGGGACGGGCTGTGGTGGGCTGGGACGGGCTGTGGTGGGCTGGGACGGGATGGGACGGGCTGTGGTGGGCGGGGACGGTCTGTGGTGGGCTGTGGTGGGCTGGGACGGTCTGCGGTGGGCTGGGACGGTCTGCGGTGGGCTGGGATGGGCTGAGACGGGCTGTGGTGGGCTGGGACGGGCTGTGGTGGGCCGGGATGGGCTGTGGTGGGCCGTGGTGGGCAGGGACGGGCTGTGGTGGGCTGTGGTGGGCCGTTTTGGGCCTGGATGGGAAGGGGTGGGCTGTGGTGGGCCGTGGTGGGCTGTGGCAGGCCGTGGTGGGCTGGGACGGGCCGTGGTGGGCGTGGCTCGCTGCGGTGGGCCGTGGAGGGCTGGGACGGGCTGGGACGAGCTCTGGTTGTCTGGAACGGGCTGTGGTGGGCTGGGACGGGCTGGGACGTGCTGTGGTGGGCTGGGACGGGCTGGGACGGGCTGTGGTGGGCTGGGACGGGCTAGGACGGTCTGTGGTGGGCTGGGACAGTCTGTGGTGGGCTGGGACGGGCTGTGGTGGGCGGGGACGGGCTGGGACAGGCTGGGACGGGCTGTGGTGGGCTGGGATGGGCTGTGGTTGGCTGGGACGGGCTGCTGTGGGCTGGGACGGGCTGGGACGGGCTGGGACAGGCTGGGATAGGCTGAGATAGGCTGTGGTGGCCTGGGATATTCTGTGGTGGGCTGTGGTGGGCTCTGGTGGTCTGGAACAAGCTGTGGTTGGGCTGGGACGGGCTGTGGTGGGCTGGGACAAGCTGTGGTTTGCGGGGACGGGCTGTGGTGGGCGGGGACGGGCTGTGGTGGGCTGGGACGGGCTGCGGTGCGCTGGGACGGGCTGAGACGGGCTGTGGTGGGCTGGGACAGGCTGTGGTGGGGTGGGACGGGCTGTGGTGGGCGGGGATGAACTGTGGTGGGCGGGGATGGGCTGTGGTGGGCGGAGACGGGCTGTGGTGGGCGGAGACGGGCTGTGGTGGGCTGGGACGGGCTGTGGTGGGTTGGGACATTCTGTGGTGGGCTGGGACGGGCTGTGGTGGGCTGGGACGGGCTGTGGTGGGCTGGGACAGGCTGTGTTGGGCGGGGACGGGCTGTGGCTGGCGGTGAAGTGCTGTGGTGGGCTGGGACAGGCTGGGAAGGGCTGTGGTGTGCGGTGACGGTCTGTGGTGAGCTGTGACAGGCTGGGAAGGGCTGTGGTGGGCTGGAACGGGCTGTGATGGGCTGGGACATGCTGGGACGGTCTGTGGTGTGCTGGGACGGGCTGACACGGGCTGGGACGGGCTGTGGTGTGCTGGGACGGGCTGTGGTGGGCGGGGACAGGCTGTGGTGGGCTGTGGTGGGCTGGGACGGGCTGTGGTGGGCTGTGGTGGGCTGGGACGGGCTGTGGTGGGCTGGGACAGGCTGGGATAGGCTTAGACAGGCTGTGGTGGGCTGGGACGGGCTCTGGTGGTCTGGACCGGGCTGTGGTGGCCTGGGACGGGCTGTGGTGGGCGGGGATGAACTGTGGTGGGCGGGGATGGGTTGTGGTGGGCGGAGACGGGTTGTGGTGGATTGGACGGTCTGTGGTGGGCTGGGACGGTCTGTGGTGGGCCGGGGTGGGCTGTGGTGGGCCGTGGCAGGCTGTGGTGGGCCGGGACGGGCTGTGGTGTGCCGGGACGGGCTGTGGTGGGCGGAGACGGGCTGTGGTGGGCGGAGACGGCCTGGGACGGACTGTGGTGGGCTGGGACTTTCTGTGGTGGGCTGGGACGGGCTGGGACGAGCAGGGATGGGCTGTGGTGGGCTGGGATGGGCTGTGGTGAGCTGGGATGGGCTGTGGTGGGCGGGGACGGTCTGTGGTGGGCGGGGACGGGCTGTGGTGGGCTGGGACGGGCTGTGGTGGGCAAGGACTGGCTGTAGGTGGGCTTGAGACGGTCTGTGGTGTGCTGGGACGTGCTCTGGTGCTCTGGAACGAGCTGGGATGGGCTGTGGTGGGCTGGGACGGTCTGTGGTGGGCTGGGACGGGCTGGGACGGTCTGTGGTGGGCTGGGACGGGCTGGGACGGGCTATGGTGGACTGGGACGGGCTGTGGTGGGCTGGGACGGGCTGGGACGGGCTGTGGTGGGCTGGGACAGGCTGGGATAGGCTTAGACAGGCTGTGGTGGGCTGGCACGGGCTGTGGTCGGCTGGGACGTGCCGTGGTGGGCTGGGACGGGCTGGGACGGGCTGGGACGGGCTGTGGTGGGCGGGGATGAACTGTGGTGGGCGGGGATGAACTGTGGTGGGCGGGGATGAACTGTGGTGGGCGGGGATGGGCTGTGGTGGGCGGAGACGGGTTGTGGTGGGCTGGGACGGTCTGTGGTGGGCTGGGACGGTCTGTGGTGGGCCGGGGTGGGCTGTGGTGGGCCGTGGCAGGCTGTGGTGGGCCGGGACGGGCTGTGGTGGGCCGGGACAGGCTGTGGTGGGCCGGGACGGGCTGTGGTGGGCGGAGACGGGTTGTGGTGGGCGGAGACGGCCTGGGACGGTCTGTGGTGGGCTGGGACTTTCTGTGGTGGGCTGGGACGGGCTGGGACGAGCAGGGATGGGCTGTGGTGGGCTGGGACAGGCTGTGCTGGGCTGGGACGGGCTGTGGTGGGCTGGGACGAGCTGTGGTGTGCTGGGACGGGCTGGGACGGGCTGGGACGGGCTGTGGTGGGCTGTGGTGGGCTGGGACGGGCTGGGACGGGCTGTGGTGGGCTGTGGTGGGCTGGGACGGGCTGTGGTGGGCTGGGACAGGCTGGGATAGGCTTAGACAGGCTGTGGTGGGCTGGGACGGGCTCTGGTGGTCTGGACCAAGCTGTGGTGGCCTGGGACGGGCTGTGGTGGGCGGGGATGAACTGTGGTGGGCGGGGATGGGCTGTGGTGGGCTGGGACGGGCTGTGGTGGGCTGTGGTGGCCTGTGGTGGGCTGGGACGAGTTGTAGTGGGCCGGGACGGGCTGTGGTGGGCTGTGGTGAACTGAGACGGGCTGTGGTTGGCTGTGGTAAGCTGGGATGGGCTGTGGTGGGCCGGGACGTGCTGGGACGGGCTCTGATGGTCTGGAACGGGCTGTTGTGGGCTGGGACGGGCTGTGGTGGGCTGGGATGGGCCGTGGTGGGCTGGGACGGATTGTGGTGGGCTGGGAAGGGCCGTGGTGGGCTCGGACGGTCTGTGGTGGTCTGTGGTGGGCTGGGACGGGCTGTGGTGGGCTGGGACGGGCTGTGGTGGGCTGGGACGGGTTGTGGTGGGCTGGGACGGGCTGTGGTGCTTCAGGGACGGGCTGTGGTGGGCTGGGACAGGTTGTGGTGGGCTGGGACGGGCTGTGATGCTTCAGGGATGGGCTGTGGTGGGCCGGGACGGGCTGTGGTGGGCTGTGGTGGGCTGGGACAAGTTGTAGTGGGCCGGGACGGACTGTGGTGGGCTGTGGTGGGTTCTGGTGAGCTTAGACGGGTTGCCGTGGGCTGTGGTGGGCTGGGACGGGCTGTAGTGGGTTGGTACGGGCTGGGACGGGCTGTGGTGGGCTGGGACGGGCTGTGGTGGGCTGGGACGGTCTGTGGTGGGCTGTGGTGTGCTGGGACGGGCTGTGGTGGGCCGGGACGGGCCGTGGTGGGCTGTGGTGCGCCGTGTTTATCTGGGATGAGCTGTGGTGGGCCATGGCGGGCCGTGGTGGGCTGGGACGGGCCGTGGTGGGCTGTGGTGCGCCGTGTTTATCTGGGATGAGCTGTGGTGGGCCATGGCGGGCCGTGGTGGGCTGGGACGGGCCGTGGTTTGCCGTGGTGGGCTGAAACAGGCTGTGGTGACCTGTGGTGGGCTGTGGTGACCGGTGGTGGGCTGTGGTGACCTGTGGTGGGCTGTGGTGGGCTGGGACGGGTTGCGGTGGGCTGGGACAGGTTTCGGTGGGCTAGGACGGGCTGCGGTGGGCTGGGACGGGCTGCGGTGGGCTGGGATAAGCTGTGTTGGGCTGCGACGGGCTGTGGTAGGCTGGGATGAGCTGTGGAGGGTTGGGACGGGCTGTGGAGGGTTGTGGAGGGCTGTGCTGGGCTTGGACAGGCTGTGGTGGGCTGTGACGGGCTGTGGTGTGCTGGGACGGGCTGTGGTGGGCTGGGACGGGCTGTGGTGTGCTGGGACGGGCTTGGATGGGCTGGGACGGCCTGGGACGAGCTGTGGTCGGCGGAGACGGGCTGCGGTGGACTGGGACAAGCTGTGGTCGACGGGGACGGGCGGGGACGGGCCGTGGTGGGCTGTGGTGGGCCGTGGTGGTCTGGGACGGGCTGCGGTGGGCTGTGGTAGGTTATGGTGAGCTTGAGATGGGCTGTGGTGGTCTGGGACGAGCTCTGGTGGTCTAGGACGGGCTGTGGTGGGCTGGGATGGGCTGTGGTGTGCTGGGACGGGCTGTGCTGGGCTGGGACGGGCTGTGGTGGGCGGGGACGGGCCGTGGTGGGCTGGGACGGGCTGTGGTGGGCTGGGACGGGTTGCGGTGGGCTGGGACGGGTTTCGGTGGGCTAGGACGGGCTGCAATGGGCTGGGACCGGCTGCAGTGGGCTGGGATAAGCTGTGTTGGGCTGCGACGGGCTGTGGTAGGCTGGGATGAGCTGTGGAGGGTTGGTACGGGCTGTGGAGGGTTGTGGAGGGCTGTGCTGGGCTTGGACGGGCTGTGGTGGGCTGAGATGGGCCGTGGTGGTCCGTGGTGGGCTGGGACGGGCCGTGCTGGGCTAGGACGGGCTGTGGTGAACTGTGGTGGGCTGTGATGGGCCGTGGTGGGCTGGGACGGGCCGTGGTGGGCTCGACGGGCTGTGGTTGGCTGGGACCGTCTGTTTTGGGCTGGGATGGCCTGCGGTGGCCTGTGGTGGGCTGTGGTGGGCTGTGGCGGGCTGGGACGGGCTGTGGTGGGTTGGGACGGGCTGGGACGGGCTGTGACGGGCAGTGGTGGGCTGGGACGGGATGTGGTGGGCTGGGACGGGCTGGGACGGGCTGTGGTGGGCTGGGACGGGCTGTGGTGGGCTGGGACGGGCTGGGACGGACTCTGGTGGTCTGGAACAGGCTGGGACGGGCTGGCACGGGCTGTGGTGGGCTGGGACGGTCTGGTACGGGCTGTGGTGTGCCAGGACGGGTTGTGGTGGGCTGGGACGGGCTGTGGTGGGCTGGGACGGGCTGGGACGAGCTGTGGTGTGCTGGGACGGGCTGTGGTAAGCTGTAACCGTCTGTGGTGGGCTGGGACGGGCTGTGGTAAACTGGGACGGGCTGGGACGGGCTGGGACGAGCTGTGGTGTCCTGGGGTGGGCTGTGGTAGGCTGGGATGGGTTGTGGTGGGCTGGGACAGGCTGTGGTGGGCTGTGATGGGCTGTGACGGGCTGTGGTGTGCTGGGACGGGCTGTGGTGGGCTGGGACGGGCTGTGGTGGGCTGGGACGGGCTGTGACGGGCTGTGGTGGGCTGGGACGGGCTGTGACGGGCTGTGGTGAGCTGGGACGGGCTGTGGTGGGCTGTCGTGAGCAGGGACCGGCTGTGGTGGGCGGGGACGGGCTGTGGTGGGCGGGGACGGGCTGTGGTTGGCGGGGACGGGCTGTGGTGGGCTAGGCCGGGCTGGGCCGGGCTGGGACGGGCTATGGTGGGTTGTGGTGAGCTGGGACGGGCTATAGTGGGCTGGGACAAGCTGTGGTGGTCTGTGACGGGCTGGGACGAGCTGGGACGTGCTGTGATGGGCTGTGGTGGGCTGGGACAGGCTGGGATGCACTGTGGTGGGCTGTGGTGGGCTGTGGTGGGCTGTGGTCGGTGGGGACGTGCTGTGGTGGGCAGGGACGTGCTGTGGTGGGCTTGGACGAGCTGTGGTGGGCTGGGACGGGCTGTGGTGGGCTGGGACGGGCTGGAATGGGCTATGTCTGGCTGGGATGAGCTGGGACGGGCTGTGGTGGGCTGGGACCGGCTGTGGTGGGCTGTGGTGGGCTGTCGCTGGCTGGGACGGGCTGTGATGTGCTGGGACAAGCTGTGGTGGGCTGGGACGGGCTGTGGTGGTCTGGGATGGGCTGTGGTGGGCTGGGACAGGCCGTGGTGAACTGGGACGGGCCGTGGTGGGCTGCGGTGGTCCGTGGTGGGCTGGGAAGGGCCGTGGTGAACTGTGGTGGGCTGTGGTGGGCCGTGGTGGCCTGGCACGGGCTGTGGTCAGCCGTGGTGGGCTGGGACGGGCTGTGGTGGGCTGGGACGGGCTGTGGTGGGCTGGCACGGGCTGTGGTGAGCTGGGACGGGCTGTGGTGGGCTGTGGTAAGCTGGGACGGGCTGTGGTGGGCTGTGGTGGGCTGTGGTGTGCTGGGACGGGCTGTGGTGGGCCGGGACGGGCCGTGGTGGGCTGACACGGGCTTTGGTGGGCTGGGACGGGCTGTGGTGGATTGTGGTGAGCTGGGACAGGCTGGGACGGGCTCTGGTGGGCCGGGCCGGGCTGTGGTAGGCTGGGACGGGCTCTGGTGGGCCGGGACGGGCTCTGGTGCACTGTGGTGGGCTGTGGTGTGCTGTGGTGGGTTGTGGTGAGATGAGACGGGCTGTGGTGGGCTGTGGTGTGCTGGGACGGGCTGTGGTGGCCTGGGATGGGCTCTGGTGGTCTGCGGCGGCCGTGGTAGGCTGGGACGGGCTGGGTCCGGCTGTGGTGGGCTGGGACGGGCTGTGGTGGGTTGTGGTGGGCTGGGACGAGCTCTGGTGGCCTGGGACGGGCTGTGGTGGGATCGGACTGGCTGGGACAGGCTGTGGTGGGCTGTGGTAAGCTGGGACGGGCTGTGGTGGGCTGAAACGGGCTGTGGTGGGCTGCGACGGGCTGTGGTGGGCTGTGGTGGGCTGGGACGGGCTGTGGTGGGTTGTGGTGAGCTGAGACGGGCTGTGGTGAAATTGGACGGGCTGTGGTGGGCTGTGGTGTGCTGGGACATGCTGTGGTGAACTGGGAAGGGCTCTGGTGGTCTGGAATGGGCTGTGGTGGGTTGGGAAGGGCCGTGGCGGGCTGCGGTGGGCTGGGACGGGCTGTGGTGGGCTGGGACAGGCTCTGGTGGGCCGGGACAGACTCTGGTGCGCTGTGGTGGGCTGTGGTGGGCTATGGTGCGCTGTGGTGGGTTGTGGTGAGCTAGAACGGGTTGTGGTGGGCTGGGACGGGCTATAGTGGGCTGGGACGGGATTGTGGTGGGCTGGGACGGGCTCTGATGGTCTGCGGCGGCCGTGGTGGGCTGGGACGGGCTGTGGTGGGCTGGGACGGGCTGGGAAGGGCTGTGGTGGGTTGTGGTGGGCTGGGACGGGCTGTGGTGAGCTGGGACGACCTCTGGTGGGCTGGGACGGGTTGTGACGGGCTGTGGTGGGCTGTGGTAAGCTGGGACGGGCTCAGGTGGGTTAGGACGGGCTGTGGTGCGCTGTGGTTGGCTGGGACGGGCTGTGGTGGGCGGGGACGGGCTTTGGTGGGTTAGTGGTGGGCTGGGACGACCTCTGGTGGTCTGGGACGGGCTGTGGTGGGCTGTGGTGAGCTGGGACGGGCTCTGGTGGGTTGGCACGGGGCGTGGTGGGCTGTGGTGGGCTGGGACGGGCTGTGGTGGGCTGGGACGGGCTCTGGTGGTCTGGGACATACTGTGGTGGGCTGGGACGGGCTGTGGTGGACCGTGGTGGGCTTGGATGGGCCATGGTGGGCTTGGATGGGCTGTGGTGGGCTGTGGTCGGTTGTGGTGGGCTGGGACGGGCTGTGGTGGGCTGAGATGGGATGTGGTTGTCTGGGAGAGGCTGTAATGGGCTGGGATGGGCTGTGGTGCGCCTTGGTGGGCTGTGTTGGGCCCGGATGGGCCGAGGTGGGCTGTGGTGGGCCGTGGTGGGCTGGGACGGGCTGTGGTGGGCTGGGAAGGGCCGTGGTTGGCTGGGACGGGCTGTGGTGGGCTGTGGTGTGATGGGACGGGCTGTGGTGGGCTGGGATCGGCTGGGATAGGCTGTGGTTGGTTATGGTGGGCTGGGAAGAGCTGTGGTGGTCTGGGACAAGCTGTGGTGGGCTGTGGTGGGCTGGGACGGGCTGTGGTGGGCTGGGACGGGCTGTAGTGGGCTGAGGCGGGCTGTGGTGGGCTGGCACGGGCTGTGGTGGGCTGTGGTGGTCTGTGGTGGCCTGGGACGGGCTGTGGTGGGCTGTGGTGGGTTCTGAAGTGCTGTGGTGGGCTGTGGTGGATTGGGACACGCTGTGGTGGGTAGGGACGGGCTGTGGTGGGCTGAGGTGTGTTGTGACGGATTGGCACGGGCTGGGACGGGCCGTGGTGGGCTGGGATGGGCTGCGGTGGGCTGTGGTGGGCTGTGGTTGGCTGGGACGGGCTGTGGTGGGTTGGGACGGGCTCTGGTTGGCTGGGACGGGCAGTGGTGGGCTGGGACGGGCTGTGGTGGGCTGGGACGGGCTGTGGTGGGCTAGGCCGGGCTGGGCCGGGCTGGGACGGGCTATGGTGGGTTGTGGTGAGCTGGGACGGGCTATAGTGGGCTGGGACAAGCTGTGGTGGTCTGTGACGGGCTGGGACGAGCTGGGACGTGCTGTGATGGGCTGTGGTGGGCTGGGACAGGCTGGGATGCACTGTGGTGGGCTGTGGTGGGCTGTGGTGGGCTGTGGTCGGCGGGGACGTGCTTTGGTGGGCAGGGACGGGCTGTGGTGGGCTTGGACGGGCTGTGGTGGGCTGGGACGGGCTGTGGTGGGCTGGGACGGGCTGGAATGGGCTATGTCTGGCTGGGATGAGCTGGGACGGGCTGTGGTGGGCTGGGACCGGCTGTGGTGGGCTGTGGTGGGCTGTGGCTGGCTGGGACGGGCTGTGATGTGCTGGGACAAGCTGTCGTGGGCTGGGACGGGCTGTGGTGGTCTGGGATGGGCTGTGGTGGGCTGGGACAGGCCGTGGTGAACTGGGACGGGCCGTGGTGGGCTGCGGTGGTCCGTGGTGTGCTGGGAAGGGCCGTGGTGAACTGTGGTGGGCTGTGGTGGGCCGTGGTGGCCTGGCACGGGCTGTGGTCAGCCGTGGTGGGCTGGGACGGGCTGTGGTGGGCTGGGACGGGCTGTAGTGGGCTGAGGCGGGCTGTGGTGGGCTGGCACGGGCTGTGGTGGTCTGTGGTGGCCTGGGACGGGCTGTGGTGGGCTGTGGTGGGTTCTGAAGTGCTGTGGTGGGCTGTGGTGGGTTGGGACACGCTGTGGTGGGCTGGGACGGGCTGTGGTGGGCTGAGGTGTGTTGTGACGGATTGGCACGGGCTGGGACGGGCCGTGGTGGGCTGGGATGGGCTGCGGTGGGCTGTGGTGGGCTGTGGTGGGCTGGGACGGACTGTGGTGGGCTGGGACGGGCTCTGGTGGGCTGGGACGGGCAGTGGTAGGCTGGGACGGGCTCTGGTGGGCCGGGACGGGCTCTGGTGCACTGTGGTGGGCTGTGGTGTGCTGTGGTGGGTTGTGGTGAGATGAGACGGGCTGTGGTGGGCTGTGGTGTGCTGGGACGGGCTTTGGTGGCCTGGGATGGGCTCTGGTGGTCTGCGGCGGCCGTGGTAGGCTGGGACGGGCTGGGTCCGGCTGTGGTGGGCTGGGACGGGCTGTGGTGGGTTGTGGTGGGCTGGGACGAGCTCTGGTGGCCTGGGACGGGCTGTGGTGGGATCGGACTGGCTGGGACAGGCTGTGGTGGGCTGTGGTAAGCTGGGACGGGCTCTGGTGGGCTGAAACGGGCTGTGGTGGGCTGCGACGGGCTGTGGTGGGCTGTGGTGGGCTGGGACGGGCTGTGGTGAGTTGTGGTGAGCTGAGACGGGCTGTGGTGAAATTGGACGGGCTGTGGTGGGCTGTGGTGTGCTGGGACATGCTGTGGTGAACTGGGAAGGGCTCTGGTGGTCTGGAATGGGCTGTGGTGGGTTGGGAAGGGCCGTGGCGGGCTGCGGTGGGCTGGGACGGGCTGTGGTGGGCTGGGACAGGCTCTGGTGGGCCGGGACAGACTCTGGTGCGCTGTGGTGGGCTGTGGTGGGCTATGGTGCGCTGTGGTGGGTTGTGGTGAGCTAGAACGGGTTGTGGTGGGCTGGGACGGGCTATAGTGGGCTGGGACGGGATTGTGGTGGGCTGGGACGGGCTCTGATGGTCTGCGGCGGCCGTGCTGGGCTGGGACGGGCTGTGGTGGGCTGGGACGGGCTGGGAAGGGCTGTGGTGGGTTGTGGTGGGCTGGGACGGGCTGTGGTGAGCTGGGACGACCTCTGGTGGGCTGGGACGGGCTGTGACGGGCTGTGGTGGGCTGTGGTAAGCTGGGACGGGCTCAGGTGGGTTAGGACGGGCTGTGGTGCGCTGTGGTTGGCTGGGACGGGCTGTGGTGGGCGGGGACGGGCTTTGGTGGGTTAGTGGTGGGCTGGGACGACCTCTGGTGGTCTGGGACGGGCTGTGGTGGGCTGTGGTGAGCTGGGACGGGCTCTGGTGGGTTGGCACGGGGCGTGGTGGGCTGTGGTGGGCTGGGACGGGCTGTGGTGGGCTGGGACGGGCTCTGGTGGTCTGGGACATACTGTGGTGGGCTGGGACGGGCTGGGACGGGCTGTGGTGCTCTGTGGTGGGCTGGGACGTGCCGTGGTGGACCGTGGTGGGCTTGGATGGGCCATGGTGGGCTTGGATGGGCTGTGGTGGGCTGTGGTCGGTTGTGGTGGGCTGGGACGGGCTGTGGTGGGCTGAGATGGGATGTGGTTGTCTGGGAGAGGCTGTAATGGGCTGGGATGGGCTGTGGTGCGCCTTGGTGGGCTGTGTTGGGCCCGGATGGGCCGAGGTGGGCTGTGGTGGGCCGTGGTGGGCTGGGACGGGCTGTGGTGGGCTGGGAAGGGCCGTGGTTGGCTGGGACGGGCTGTGGTGGGCTGTGGTGTGATGGGACGGGCTGTGGTGGGCTGGGATCGGCTGGGATAGGCTGTGGTTGGTTATGGTGGGCTGGGAAGAGCTGTGGTGGTCTGGGACAAGCTGTGGTGGGCTGTGGTGGGCTGGGACGGGCTGTGGTGGGCTGGGACGGGCTGTAGTGGGCTGAGGCGGGCTGTGGTGGGCTGGCACGGGCTGTGGTGGTCTGTGGTGGCCTGGGACGGGCTGTGGTGGGCTGTGGTGGGTTCTGAAGTGCTGTGGTGGGCTGTGGTGGGTTGGGACACGCTGTGGTGGGCTGGGACGGGCTGTGGTGGGCTGAGGTGTGTTGTGACGGATTGGCACGGGCTGGGACGGGCCGTGGTGGGCTGGGATGGGCTGCGGTGGGCTGTGGTGGGCTGTGGTGGGCTGGGACAGGCTGGGACGGGCTCTGGTGGGCCGGGCCGGGCTGTGGTAGGCTGGGACGGGCTCTGGTGGGCCGGGACGGGCTCTGGTGCACTGTGGTGGGCTGTGGTGTGCTGTGGTGGGTTGTGGTGAGATGAGACGGGCTGTGGTGGGCTGTGGTGTGCTGGGACGGGCTGTGGTGGCCTGGGATGGGCTCTGGTGGTCTGCGGCGGCCGTGGTAGGCTGGGACGGGCTGGGTCCGGCTGTGGTGGGCTGGGACGGGCTGTGGTGGGTTGTGGTGGGCTGGGACGAGCTCTGGTGGCCTGGGACGGGCTGTGGTGGGATCGGACTGGCTGGGACAGGCTGTGGTGGGCTGTGGTAAGCTGGGACGGGCTGTGGTGGGCTGAAACGGGCTGTGGTGGGCTGCGACGGGCTGTGGTGGGCTGTGGTGGGCTGGGACGGGCTGTGGTGAGTTGTGGTGAGCTGAGACGGGCTGTGGTGAAATTGGACGGGCTGTGGTGGGCTGTGGTGTGCTGGGACATGCTGTGGTGAACTGGGAAGGGCTCTGGTGGTCTGGAATGGGCTGTGGTGGGTTGGGAAGGGCCGTGGCGGGCTGCGGTGGGCTGGGACGGGCTGTGGTGGGCTGGGACAGGCTCTGGTGGGCCGGGACAGACTCTGGTGCGCTGTGGTGGGCTGTGGTGGGCTATGGTGCGCTGTGGTGGGTTGTGGTGAGCTAGAACGGGTTGTGGTGGGCTGGGACGGGATTGTGGTGGGCTGGGACGGGCTCTGATGGTCTGCGGCGGCCGTGCTGGGCTGGGACGGGCTGTGGTGGGCTGGGACGGGCTGGGAAGGGCTGTGGTGGGTTGTGGTGGGCTGGGACGGGCTGTGGTGAGCTGGGACGACCTCTGGTGGGCTGGGACGGGCTGTGACGGGCTGTGGTGGGCTGTGGTAAGCTGGGACGGGCTCAGGTGGGTTAGGACGGGCTGTGGTGCGCTGTGGTTGGCTGGGACGGGCTGTGGTGGGCGGGGACGGGCTTTGGTGGGTTAGTGGTGGGCTGGGACGACCTCTGGTGGTCTGGGACGGGCTGTGGTGGGCTGTGGTGAGCTGGGACGGGCTCTGGTGGGTTGGCACGGGGCGTGGTGGGCTGTGGTGGGCTAGGACGGGCTGTGGTGGGCTGGGACGGGCTCTGGTGGTCTGGGACATACTGTGGTGGGCTGGGACGGGCTGGGACGGGCTGTGGTGCTCCGTGGTGGGCTGGGACGTGCCGTGGTGGACCGTGGTGGGCTTGGATGGGCCATGGTGGGCTTGGATGGGCTGTGGTGGGCTGTGGTCGGTTGTGGTGGGCTGGGACGGGCTGTGGTGGGCTGAGATGGGATGTGGTTGTCTGGGAGAGGCTGTAATGGGCTGGGATGGGCTGTGGTGCGCCTTGGTGGGCTGTGTTGGGCCCGGATGGGCCGAGGTGGGCTGTGGTGGGCCGTGGTGGGCTGGGACGGGCTGTGGTGGGCTGGGACGGGCCGTGGTTGGCTGGGACGGGCTGTGGTGGGCTGTGGTGTGATGGGACGGGCTGTGGTGGGCTGGGATCGGCTGGGATAGGCTGTGGTTGGTTATGGTGGGCTGGGAAGAGCTGTGGTGGTCTGGGACAAGCTGTGGTGGGCTGTGGTGGGCTGGGACGGGCTGTGGTGGGCTGGGACGGGCTGTAGTGGGCTGAGGCGGGCTGTGGTGGGCTGGCACGGGCTGTGGTGGTCTGTGGTGGCCTGGGACGGGCTGTGGTGGGCTGTGGTGGGTTCTGAAGTGCTGTGGTGGGCTGTGGTGGGTTGGGACACGCTGTGGTGGGCTGGGACGGGCTGTGGTGGGCTGAGGTGTGTTGTGACGGATTGGCACGGGCTGGGACGGGCCGTGGTGGGCTGGGATGGGCTGCGGTGGGCTGTGGTGGGCTGTGGTGGGCTGGGACAGGCTGGGACGGGCTCTGGTGGGCCGGGCCGGGCTGTGGTAGGCTGGGACGGGCTCTGGTGGGCCGGGACGGGCTCTGGTGCACTGTGGTGGGCTGTGGTGTGCTGTGGTGGGTTGTGGTGAGATGAGACGGGCTGTGGTGGGCTGTGGTGTGCTGGGACGGGCTGTGGTGGCCTGGGATGGGCTCTGGTGGTCTGCGGCGGCCGTGGTAGGCTGGGACGGGCTGGGTCCGGCTGTGGTGGGCTGGGACGGGCTGTGGTGGGTTGTGGTGGGCTGGGACGAGCTCTGGTGGCCTGGGACGGGCTGTGGTGGGATCGGACTGGCTGGGACAGGCTGTGGTGGGCTGTGGTAAGCTGGGACGGGCTCTGGTGGGCTGAAACGGGCTGTGGTGGGCTGCGACGGGCTGTGGTGGGCTGTGGTGGGCTGGGACGGGCTGTGGTGAGTTGTGGTGAGCTGAGACGGGCTGTGGTGAAATTGGACGGGCTGTGGTGGGCTGTGGTGTGCTGGGACATGCTGTGGTGAACTGGGAAGGGCTCTGGTGGTCTGGAATGGGCTGTGGTGGGTTGGGAAGGGCCGTGGCGGGCTGCGGTGGGCTGGGACGGGCTGTGGTGGGCTGGGACAGGCTCTGGTGGGCCGGGACAGACTCTGGTGCGCTGTGGTGGGCTGTGGTGGGCTATGGTGCGCTGTGGTGGGTTGTGGTGAGCTAGAACGGGTTGTGGTGGGCTGGGACGGGCTATAGTGGGCTGGGACGGGATTGTGGTGGGCTGGGACGGGCTCTGATGGTCTGCGGCGGCCGTGCTGGGCTGGGACGGGCTGTGGTGGGCTGGGACGGGCTGGGAAGGGCTGTGGTGGGTTGTGGTGGGCTGGGACGGGCTGTGGTGAGCTGGGACGACCTCTGGTGGGCTGGGACGGGCTGTGACGGGCTGTGGTGGGCTGTGGTAAGCTGGGACGGGCTCAGGTGGGTTAGGACGGGCTGTGGTGCGCTGTGGTTGGCTGGGACGGGCTGTGGTGGGCGGGGACGGGCTTTGGTGGGTTAGTGGTGGGCTGGGACGACCTCTGGTGGTCTGGGACGGGCTGTGGTGGGCTGTGGTGAGCTGGGACGGGCTCTGGTGGGTTGGCACGGGGCGTGGTGGGCTGTGGTGGGCTAGGACGGGCTGTGGTGGGCTGGGACGGGCTCTGGTGGTCTGGGACATACTGTGGTGGGCTGGGACGGGCTGGGACGGGCTGTGGTGCTCCGTGGTGGGCTGGGACGTGCCGTGGTGGACCGTGGTGGGCTTGGATGGGCCATGGTGGGCTTGGATGGGCTGTGGTGGGCTGTGGTCGGTTGTGGTGGGCTGGGACGGGCTGTGGTGGGCTGAGATGGGATGTGGTTGTCTGGGAGAGGCTGTAATGGGCTGGGATGGGCTGTGGTGCGCCTTGGTGGGCTGTGTTGGGCCCGGATGGGCCGAGGTGGGCTGTGGTGGGCCGTGGTGGGCTGGGACGGGCTGTGGTGGGCTGGGACGGGCCGTGGTTGGCTGGGACGGGCTGTGGTGGGCTGTGGTGTGATGGGACGGGCTGTGGTGGGCTGGGATCGGCTGGGATAGGCTGTGGTTGGTTATGGTGGGCTGGGAAGAGCTGTGGTGGTCTGGGACAAGCTGTGGTGGGCTGTGGTGGGCTGGGACAGGCTGTGGTGGGCTGGGACGGGCTGTAGTGGGCTGAGGCGGGCTGTGGTGGGCTGGCACGGGCTGTGGTGGTCTGTGGTGGCCTGGGACGGGCTGTGGTGGGCTGTGGTGGGTTCTGAAGTGCTGTGGTGGGCTGTGGTGGGTTGGGACACGCTGTGGTGGGCTGGGACGGGCTGTGGTGGGCTGAGGTGTGTTGTGACGGATTGGCACGGGCTGGGACGGGCCGTGGTGGGCTGGGATGGGCTGCGGTGGGCTGTGGTGGGCTGTGGTGGGCTGGGACGGGCTGTGGTGGGCTGGGACGGGCTCTGGTGGGCTGGGACGGGCAGTGGTGGGCTGGGACGGGCTGTGGTGGGCTGGGACGGTCTGTGGTGGGCTGGGACGGTCTGTGGTGGGCTGGGACGGTCTGTGGTGGGCTGTGGTAAGCTGGGACGGGCTGTGGTGGGCTGTGATGGGCTGTGCTGGGCTGTGGTGTGCTGGGACGGGCTTTGGTGGGTTGGGACGGGCTGGGACGGGTTGGGACGGGCTGTGGTGGGCAGGGACGGGCTGTGGTGGGCTGGGACGGGCTGTGGTGGGCTGGGACGGGCTGTGGTGGGCTGTGGTAAGCTGGGACGGGCTGTGGTGGGCTGTGATGGGCTGTGGTGGGCTGTGGTGTGCTGGGACGGGCTGTGGTGGGCCGGGACGGGCCGTGGTGGGCTGTGGTGCACCGTGTTTATCTGGGACGAGCTGTGGTGGGCCATGGCGGGCCGTGGTGGGCTGGGACGGGCCGTGGTTTTCCGTGGTGGGCTGAAACAGGCTGTGGTGACCTGTGGTGGGCTGTGGTGACCGGTGGTGGGCTGTGGTGACCTGTGGTGGGCTGTGGTGGGCTGGGACGGGTTGCGGTGGGGCTGGGATGGGTTTTGGTGGGCTAGGACGGGCTGCGGTGGGCTGGGACGGGCTGCGGTGGGCTGGGATAAGCTGTGTTGGGCTGCGACGGGCTGTGGTAGGCTGGGATGAGCTGTGGAGGGTTGGGACGGGCTGTGGAGGGTTGTGGAGGGCTGTGCTGGGCTTGGACAGGCTGTGGTGGGCTGAGATGGGCCGTGGTGGTCCGTGGTGGGCTGGGACGGGCCGTGCTGGGCTAGGACGGGCTGTGGTGAACTGTGGTGGGCTGTGGTGGGCTGGGACAGGCCGTGGTGGGCTGTGGTGGACTGGGAAGGGCCGTGGTGGGCCGTGGTGTGCTCTGGTGGGCCATGGTGGACCGTGGTTGGCCGTGGTGGGCCGGGACAGGCCGTGGTTAGCCGTGGTGGGCTGAAACAGGCTGGGACGGGCTGTGGTGGGCTGGGACGGGCTGTGGTGGGCTGGGATGGGCTGTGGTGGGCTGGGACGGGCTGTGGTCATCTGGGACGGGCTGTGGTGGGCTGAGACGGGCCGTGGTGGGCTGAGACGGGCCTGTGGTGGGGCTGTGACGGGCTGGTACTTGCTGTAGTGGGCTGTTACGGGCTGTGGTGTGCTGTGAGAGGCTGTGGTGGTCTGGGACGAGCTGGGACGGGCTGTGACGGGCTGTGGTGGGTTGTGGAGAGCTGGGACGGGCTGTGACGGGCTGTGGTGGGCTGCGACGGGCTCGTGGGGTCTGGGGACAGGCTTGGACGAGCTGGGACAGCCTGGGACAGGCTGTGGTGGGCTGAGACGGGCTGGGAGGGGCTGGGACGGGCTGTGGTGGGCTGGGACGGTCTGTGGCGGGCTGTGGTAAGCTGGGACGGGGCCGTGGTGGGCTGTGATGGGCTGTGGTGGGCTGTGGTGTGCTGGGACGGGCTGTGGTGGGCCGGGACGGGCCGTGGTGGGCTGTGGTGCGCCGTGTTTTATCTGGGACGAGCTGTGGTGGGCCATGGCGGGCCGTGGTGGGCTGGGACGGGCCGTGGTTTGCCGTGGTGGGCTGAAACAGGCTGTGGTGACCTGTGGTGGGCTGTGGTGACCTGTGGTGGGCTGTGGTGACCTGTGGTGGGCTGTGGTGGGCTAGGACGGGCTGCGGTGGGCTGGGACGGGTTTCGGTGGGCTGGGATAAGCTGTGTTGGGCTGCGACGGGCTGTGGTGGGCTGGGACGGGCTGTGGTGGGCTGGGGTGGGCCGTGGTGAGCTGGGACGGGCCGTGGTGGGCTGGGACAGGCTGTGGGTGGGCTGTGGTGGACTGGGAAGGGCCGTGGTGGGCCGTGGTGGGCCATGGTGGACCGTGGTTGGCCGTGGTGGGCCGGGACAGGCCGTGGTTAGCCGTGGTGGGGCTGAAACAGGCTGGGACGGGCTCTGGTGGGCTGGGACGGGCTCTGGTGGGCTGGGACGGGCCGTGGTGGGCTGGGACGGGCTGTGGTGGGCTGTGGTGGGCTGGGACGGGCTGTGGTCGTCTGGGACGGGTTGTGGTGAGCTGAGACGGGCCGTGGTGGGCTGAGATGGGCCGTGGTGGGCTGAGACGGGCCGTGGTGGGCTGGGACGGGCTGGTACTTGCTGTGGTGGGCTGTTACGGGCTGTGGTGTGCTGTGAGAGGCTGTGGTGGTCTGGGACGAGCTGGGACGGGCTGTGGTGGGCTGGGACGGCTGTGGTGGGCTGGGACGGGCTGTGGTGGGCTGGGACGGGCTGTGGTGGTCTGTGACAAGCTCTTGTGGGCTGTGGTGGGCTGGAACGAGCTGTGGTGGGCTCTGGTGGGCTCTGGTGGGCTGGGACGGGCTGTCGTGGTGTGGGACGGTCTGTGGTGGGCTGGGACGGGCCGTGGTGGGCTGGGACGGGCCGTGGTGGGCTGGGACGGGTTGGGATAGGCTGCGGTGGGCCGTGGTGGGCTGGGATAGGCTGTGGTGAGCTGAGACGGGCTCTGGAGGTCTGTGGTTGGCTAGGACGGCTTGTGGTGGGCCGTGGTGGGCTGTGGTGGGCTTTCGTGGGCCGTGGTGGGCTGAGACGGGCTATGGTGGGCTGGGACGGGCTGTGGTGGATTGTGGTGAGCTGGGACAGGCTGGGACGGGATCTGGTTTGCCGGGACGGGCTGTGGTAGGCTGGGACGGGTCTGGTGGGCCGGGACGGGCTCTGGTGCACTGTGGTGGGCTGTGGTGTGCTGTGGTGGGTTGTGGTGAGATGAGACGGGCTGTGGTGGGCTGTGGTGTGCTGGGACGGGCTGTGGTGGCCTGGGATGGGCTCTGGTGGTCTGCGGTGGCCGTGGTAGGCTGGGACGGGCTGGGTCCGGCTGTGGTGGGCTGGGACGGGCTGTGGTGGGTTGTGGTGGGCTGTGGTGGGCTGGGACAGGTTGCGGTGGGCTGGGACGGGTTTCGGTGGGCTAGGACGGGCTGCGGTGGGCTGGGACGGGCTGCGGTGGGCTGGGATAAGCTGTGTTGTGCTGCGACGGGCTGTGGTAGGCTGGGATGAGCTGTGGAGGGTTGGGACGGGCTGTGGAGGGTTGTGGAGGGCTGTGCTGGGCTTGGACAGGCTGTGGTGGGCTGAGATGGGGCCGTGGTGGGTCCGTGGTGGGCTGGGACGGGCCGTGCTGGGCTAGGACGGGCTGTGGTGAACTGTGGTGGGCTGTGATGGGCCGTGGTGGGCTGGGACGGGCCGTGGTGGGCTGGGACGGGCCGTGGTGGGCTGGGACGGGCCGTGGTGGGCTGGGACAGGCTGTGGTGGGCTTTGGTGGACTGGGAAGGGCCGTGGTGGGCCGTGGTGTGCTCTGGTGGGCCATGGTGGACCGTGGTTGGCTGTGGTGGGCCGGGACAGGCCGTGGTTAGCCGTGGTGGGCTGAAACAGGCTGGGACGGGCTCTGGTGGGCTGGGACGGGCTCTGGTGGGCTGGGACGGGCTGTGGTGTGCTGGGACAGGCTGTGGTGGGCTGGGATGGGCTGTGGTGGGCTGTGGTGGGCTGGGACGGGCTGTGGTCATCTGGGACGGGCCGTGGTGGGCTGAGACGGGGCCGTGGTGGGCTGAGACGGGCCGTGGTGGGCTGAGACGGGCCGTGGTGGGCTGGACGGGCTGGTACTTGCTGTAGTGGGTCTGTTACGGGCTGTGGTGTGCTGTGAGAGGCTGTGGTGGTCTGGGACGAGCTGGGGACGGGCTGTGGTGGGCTGGGACGGGCTGTGGTGGTCTGTGACAAGCTCTTGTGGGCTGTGGTTGTCTGGGACGAGCTGTGTTGGCTCTGGTGGGCTCTGGTGGGCTGGGACGAGCTGTCGTGGGCTGGTACAGGCCGTGGTGGGCTGGGACGGGCCGTGGTGGGCTGGGACGGGTTGGGATAGGCTGTGGTGGGCCGTGGTGTGCTGTGGTGGGCCGTGGTGGGCTGGGATAGGCTGTGGTGAGCCGAGACGGGCTCTGGAGGTCTGTGGTGGGCTAGGACGGCTTGTGGTGGGCTGGGACGGGCTGTGGTGGGCCGTGGTGGGCTGTGGTGGCCTTTCGTGGGCACTGGTGGGCTGGGACGGGCTGTGGTGGGCTGGGACGGGCTGCGGTGGGTTGTGGAGAGCTGGGACGGGCTGTGATGGGCTGTGGTGGGCTGCGACGGGCTCTGGGGGTCTGGGACAGGCTTGGACGAGCTGGGACAGGCTGGGACAGGCTGTGGTGGGCTGAGACGGGCTGGAGGGGCTGGGACAGGCTGTGGTGGGCTGGGACGGTCTGTGGTGGGCTGTGGTAAGCTGGGACGGGCTGTGGTGGGCTGTGATGGGCTGTGGTGGGCGGTGGTGGTGCTGGGACGGGGCTGTGGTGGGCCGGGACGGGCCGTGGTGGACTGTGGTGCGCCGTGTTTATCTGGGGACGAGCTGTGGTGGGCCATGGCGGGCCGTGGTGGGCTGGGACGGGCCGTGGTTTGCTGTGGTGGGCTGAAACAGGCTGTGTGTGACCTGTGGTGGGCTGTGGTGACCGGTGGTGGGCTGTGGTGACCTGTGGTGGGCTGGGACGGGTTTGCGGTGGGCTGGGACGGGTTTCGGTGGGCTGGGATAAGCTGTGTTGGGCTGCGACGGGCTGTGGTAGGCTGGGATGAGCTGTGGAGGGTTGGGACGGCCTGTGGAGGGTTGTGGAGGGCTGTGCTGGGCTTGGACAGGCTGTGGTGGGCTGAGATGGGCCGTGGTGGTCCGTGGTGGGCTGGGACGGGCCGTGCTGGGCTAGGACGGGCTGTGGTGAACTGTGGTGGGCTGTGATGGGCCATGGTGTGCTGGGACGGGCCGTGGTGGGCTGGGACGGGCCGTGGTGGGCTGGGGTGGGCCGTGGTGGGCTGGGACGGGCCGTGGTGGGCTGGGACAGGCTGTGGTGGGCTGTGGTGGACTGGGAAGGGCCGTGGTGGGCCGTGGTGTGCTTTGGTGGGCCATGGTGGACCGTGGTTGGCCGTGGTGGGCCGGGGACAGGCCGTGGTTAGCCGTGGTGGGCTGAAACAGGCTGGGACGGCTCTGGTGGTCTGGGACGGGCTGTGGTGGGCTGGGACGGGCTGTGGTGGGCTGGGACGGGCTGTGGTGGGCTGGGACGGGCTGTGGTGGGCTGTGGTGGGCTGGGACGGGCTGGTGGTCGTCTGGGACGGGTTGTGGTGAGCTGAGACGGCCGTGGTGGGCTGAGACAGGCCGTGGTGGGCTGAGACGGGCCGTGGTGGGCTGGGACGGGCTGTGGTGGGCTGGGACGGGCTGGGACGGGCTGTGGTGGACTGGGACGGGCTGTGGTCGTCTGGAACGATCTGTGGTGGGCTGGGACGGTCTGTGGTGGGCTGCGACGGGCGGGGGACGGGCTATGGTGGGCTGGGACGGGCTGGGACGGGCTGTGGTGGGCTGGGACGGGCTGTGGTGGGCTAGGGACGGGCTGTGGTGTTGCTGGGACGGGCTGTGGTGGGCTGGGACGGGCTGTGGTGGTCTGGAACAGGCTGTGGTGGTTTGGGACAGGCTGGGACATGCTGGGACGGTGTGTGTGGTTGACTGGGATGGTCTGTGGGTGTGCTGGGACGGGCTGTGGTGGGCAGGGATGGGCTGTGGTGGGGCGTGGTGGGCTGGGACGGGCTGGGACAGGCTCTGGTGGGCTGTGGTGTGATGGGACGGGCTGTGGTGGGCTGGGACGGGCTGTGGTGGGCTGGGTCGGGCTGTGGTTGGCTGGGACGGGCTGTGGTGTGCTGGGACGAGCTGGGACGGGCTGGGACGGGCTGGGACGGGCTGTGGTGGGCTGTGGTGGACAGGGACGGTCTGTGGTGTGCTGGGACGGGCATTGGTGGGCAGGGACGGGCTGTGGTGGGCTGGGACGGGCTGGGACGTGCTGTGGTGTGCTGGGACGGGCTGTGGTGGGCTGGGACGGGCTGTGTGGGCTGGGACAGGCTGTGGTGGCCTGGGACATTCTTTGGGTGGGCTGGGACGGGCTCTGGTAGGTCTGGAACGGGCTGTGGTGGGCCGGGACAGGCTGTGGTGGGCGGGGATGAACTGTGGTGGGCGGGGATGGGCTGTGGTGGGCGGAGACGGGTTGTGGTGGGCTGGGACGGGCTGTGGTGGGCTGGGACGGGCTGTGGTGGGCTGGGACATTCTGTGGTGGGCTGGGACGGGCTGTGACTGGCTGTGGTGGGTTGGGATGGGCTGTGGTGGGCCGGGACGGGCTGTGGTGGGCCGGGGCGGGCTGTGGTGGGCTGGGACGGGCTGGGACGGGCTGTGGTGGGCTGGGACGGGCTGTGTTGTGCGGGGAACGGGCTGTGGCTGGCGGTGACGGGCTGTGGTGGGCTGGGAGAGGCTGGGAAGGGCTGTTGTGTGCGGTGGACGGTTGTAGTGAGCTGGGACAGGCTGGGAAGGCCTGTGGTGGGTTGTGGTGGGCTGGAACGGGCTGTGGTGGTCTGGAATGGGCTGTGATGGGCTGGGATGGGCTGGGACATGCTGGGACGGTTTGTGGTGGGCTGGGACGGGCTGTGGTGGGCTGCGACGGGCTGGGATGGGCTGGGACGGGCTGGGACGGGCTGTGGTGTGCTGGGACGGGCTGTGGTGGGCTGGGACGGGCTGTGGTGGGGTTTGGTGGGCTGGGACGGTCTGTGGTGTGCTGGGACGGGCTGTGGCAGGCTGCGATGGGCTGGGATGGGCTGGGACGTGCTGTGGTGTGCTGGGACGGGCTGGGACGGGCTGTGGTGGGCTGGGACAGGCTGGGATAGGCTGAGACAGGCTGTGGTGGCCTGGGACATTCTGTGGTGGGCTGGGACGGGCTCTGGTGGTCTGGAAACGGGCTGTGGTGGGCCGGGACGGGCTTTGGTGGGCGGGGATGGGCTGTGGTGGGCGGGGGATGGGCTTGTGGTGGGCTGGGACGGTCTGTGGTGGGCTGGGACAGGCTGTGGTGGGCTGGGACATTCTGTGGTGGGCTGGGACATTCTGTGGTGGGCTGGGACGGGCTGTGACGGGCTGTGGTGGGCCAGGACGGGCTGTGGTGGGCCGGGGCGGGCTGTGGTGGGCTGGGACGGGCTGTGGTGGGCTGGGACGGGCTGTGGTGGGCTGGGACGGGCTGTGGTGGGCAGGGATGGGCTGGGACAGGCTCTGGTGGGCTGTGGTGTGATGGGACGGGCTGTGGTGTGTTGGGTACGGGCTGTGGTGTGCTGGGACGGGCTGTGGTGGTGCTGGGACAGGCTGGGACATGCTGGGACGGCTGGGACGGGCTGGGACAAGCTGTAGTGTGCTGGGACGGGCTGCGATGGGCGGGGGACGGGCTGCGGTGGGCGGGGACGGGCTGCAGTGGTCTGGAACGGTCTGCGGTGGGCTGGGACGGTCTGTGGTGGGCTGGGACGGCCTGTGCTGGGCTGGCACGGGCTATGGTGGGCGGGGACGGGCTGTGGTGGGCGGGGACGGGCTGGTGGTGGTCTGGAACGGTCTGTGGTGGGCTGGGACGGTCTCTGGTGGGCTGGGACGGTCTGTGGTGGGCTGGGACGGGCTGCGGCGGGCTGCGACGGGCTGGGACGGACTGACACGGGCTGGGACGGGCTGTGGTGTGCTGGGACAGGCTGTGCTGGTCTGTGGTGGGCTGGGATGGGCGGGGACGGGCTGTGGTGGGCTGGGACGGGCTGGCACAGGTTGGGACGGGCTGTGGTGGGCTAGGGACGGGCTGTGGTGGGCTGGGACGGGCTGTGGTGGTCTGGAACAGGCTGTGGGTGGGTTGGGACAGGCCGGGACATGCTGGGACGGTGTGTGGTGGACTGGGATTGGTCTGTGGTGTGCTGGGACGGGCTGTGGTGGGCAGGGATGGCTGTGGTGGGGGCGTGGTGGGCTGGGACGGGCCGTGGTGAACCGTGGTGGGCTGTGGTGGGCCGATGTGGGCCGTTTTGAGCCGGTATGGGAAGGGATGGGCTGTGGTGGGCCGTGGTGGGCTGGGACAGGTCATGGTGGGCTGAGATGGCCCGTGGTAAACTGTGGTGGGCTGTGGTGGGCCGTGGTGGGTTGGGACGGGCCGTGGTGGGCTGGGACGGGCTGGGACGAACTCTGGTGGGTTGTGGTGGGCTGGGACGGGCTGTGGTGTGCTGGGACGGGCTGTGTGGGCTGGGACGGGCTGTGGTGTGCTGGGACGGGCTGTGGTGTGCTGGGACGGGCTGTGGTGGGCTGGGATGGGCTGTGGTGGGGCTTGGACGGGCTGTGGTGTGCTGGGACGGGCTGGGACAGGCTGTGGTGGGCTGGGACGGGCTGTGGTGGGCTGTGGTGGTCTGGGACGGGCTGTGGTGGGCTGTGGTGGGTTCTGCTGAGCTTGAGACGGGCTGTGGTAGGCTGGGACGGGCTGAGACGAGTTCTGGTGGTCTGGAATGAGCTGGGACGGGCTGTGGTGGGCTGGGACGGGCTGTGGTGGGCTGGCACGGGCTATGGTGGGCGGGGACAAGCTGTGGTGGTCTGGAATGGTCTGTGGTGGGCTGGGACGGTCTGTGGTGGCTGGGACGGGCTGCGGCAGGCTGCGACGGGCTGGGACGGGCTGGGACGGGCTGTGGTGTGCTGGGACGGGCTGTGCTGGTCTGTGGTGGGCTGGGCCGGGCGGGGACGGGCTGTGGTGGGCTGGGACGGGCTGTGGTGAATGGGACGGGCTGTGGTAAGCTGTAACGGGCTGTGGTGGGCTGGGACGGGCTGTGGTGGGCTGTGGTGGGCTGGAACGGGCTGTGGTGATCTGGGACGGGCTGTGGTAAGCTCTAACGGGCTGTGGTGGGCTGGGACTGGCTGTGGTTAGCTGGGACGGGCTGGGATTGGCTGGGACGGGCTGGGAAGGGCTGTGGTGGGCTGGGACGGGCTGTGGTGGGCCGTGGTGGGCGGGGACGGGCCGTGGTGGGATGGGATGGGCCGTGGTGGGCTGTGGCGGGCTGGAACAAGCTGTGGCGAGCTGGGACGGGCTGTGGTAAGCTGGGACGGGCTGTGGTGGGCTGGGACGGACTGTGGTAAACTGGGACGGGTTGGGACGGGCTGGGACAGGCTGGGACGGGCTATTGTGGAATGGGACTGGTTGTGGTGGGCTGGGACTGGCTGTGGTAGGCTGGGACGGGCTGGGACGAGCTGGGACTGGATGGGACGGGCTGGGACGTGCTGTGGTGTGCTGGGACGGGCTGGGACGGGCCTGTGGTGGGCTGTGGTGGGCTGGGACAGGCTGGGATAGGCTGAGACAGGCTGTGGTGGCCTGGGACATTCTGTGGTGGGCTGGGACGGGCTCTGGTGGTCTGGAACGGGCTGTGGTGGGCCGGGACGGGCTTTGGTGGGCGGGGATGACTGTGGTGGGCGGGGATGGGCTGTGGTGGGCTGGGACGGTCTGTGGTGGGCTGGGACGGGCTGTGGTGGGCTGGGACATTCTGTGGTGGGCTGGGACATTCTGTGGTGGGCTGGGACATTCTGTGGTGGGCTGGGACGGGCTGTGACGGGCTGTGGTGGGCCAGGACGGGCTGTGGTGGGCTGGACGGGCTGTGGTGGGCTGGGACGGGCTGTGGTGGGGCTGGGACGGGCTGTGGTGGGCTGGGACGGGCTGTGGTAAGCTGGGACGGGATGTGGTAAGCTGGGACGGGATGTGGTAAGCTGGGACGGGCTGTGGTGGGCTGGGACGGGTTGTCGTGGGCTGGGACGGGCTGGGACGGGCCGTGGTGAGCTGGGACGGGCCGTGGTGGGCTGGGACAGCCCGTGGTGGGCTGGGACGGGCTGTGGTGAGCTGGGACGGGCCGTGGTGGGCCGGGACGGGCTGTGGTGGGCTGGGACGAACTGTGGTGGGCTGGGATGAACTATGGTGGGTCTGTGGTGGGCTGGGACGGGCTGTGGTGATCTGGGACGGGCTGTGGTAAACTGGGACAAACTGTGGCGGGCTGGGACGGGCCGTGGCGGGCTGGGACGGGCCATGGCGGGCTGGGACGAGCCGTGGTGGGCTGGGACGGGCTGTGGTGGGCTGGGCTGGGCCGTGGCAAGCCGTGGTGGGCCGTGGTAAGCTGTGACGAGCCGTGGTGGGCTGGGTCGGACTGTGGTGGGCTGGGATGGGCTGTGGTGAGCTGGGGCGGGCTGTGGTGGGCTGGGACGGGCTGTGGTGGGCTGGGGCGGGCTGTGGTGGGCTGGGGCGGGCTGTGGTGGGCTGGGACGGGCTGTGGTGGGCTGGGACGGGCTGTGGTGGACTGGGACGGTCTGTGGTGGGCTGGGACGGGCTGTGGTGGGTTGGGACGGGCTGTGGTGGGCTGGGACGGGCTGGGACGGGCCGTGGTGGGCTGGGACGGGCCGTGGTGGCCTGGGACGGGCTGTGGTGGGCTGGGACGGGCTGTGGTGGGCTTGGACAGGCTGTGGTGGGCTGGGACGAGCCGTAGTAGGCTGGGACGGGCCGTGGTGGGCCGCGACGGGCCGTGGTGGGTTGTTATGGGCCGTGGTGGGCTGGGACGGGCTGTGGTGGGCTGTGGTGGGCCGTGGTGGACTGTGATGGGCTGTGGTAAGCTGGGACGGGATGTGGTAATCTGGGACGGGCTTTCGTGGGCTGGGACGGGTTGTCGTGGGCTGGGACGGGCTGGGACGGGCCGTGGTGAGCTGGGACGGGCCGTGGTAGGCTGGGACAGCCCGTGGTGGGCTGGGACAGGCTGTGGTGAGCTGGGACGGGCCGTGGCGGGCTGGGGCGAACTGTGGTGGGCTGGAATGAACTGTGGTGGTCTGTGGTGGGCTGGGACGGGCTGTGGTGGGCTGGGACAAACTGTGGGTGGGCTGGGATGAACTGTGGTGGTCTGTGGTGGGCTGGGACGGGCCGTGGCGGGCTGGGACAAACTGTGGTGGGCTGGGATGAACTGTGGTGGTCTGTGGTGGGCTGGGACGGGCTGTGGTGATCTGGGACGGGCTGTGGTATGCTGGGACATACTGTGGCGGGCTGGGACGGGCCGTGGCGGGCTGGGACGGGCCGTGGCGGGCTGGGACGGGCCGTGGCGGGCTGGGACGGGCTGTGGTGGTTTGGGATGGGCTGTGATAAGCTGTAACCTGCTGTGGTGGGCTGTGGTTGTCTTGTATGGGTTGTGGTGAAACTGAGATGGGCTGTGGTGGGCTTTGGTGGGCTGGGGGTGGGCTGGGACGGGCTGTGGTGGCTTCTATGGGCTGGTACTTTATGTGGTGGGCTGGGACGGGCTGTGACGGGCTGTGGTGGTCTGGGATGGGCTGGGACAGGCTGTGGTGGGCCGTGGTAAGCCATGGTGGGCTGTGGTGGGCTGGGACGGGCTGTGGTGGGCTGGGACGGGCTGTGGTGGGCTGGGACAGGCTGTGGTGGGATGGGGACGGGCTGTGGTTGGTTGTGGTGGGCTGGGACGGGCTGTGGTGGGCTGGGACGAGATGTGATGAGCTGAGACGGGCTGTGATTGGCCGGGGTGGGCCGGACAGGCTCTGGTGGGCTGTGGAGGGCTGGGACGGACTTGGACGCACTGTGGTGGGCTGGGACGGGCTGGAACAGCCTGTGTAGGGCTGGGAGGGGCTGTGGTGGGCTGTGGGGGGCTGGGAAGGGCTGTGGTGGGCTGGGACGGGCTAGAACGGCTATGGTGGGCTGGGACGGGCTGTGGTGGGCTTGGATGGGCTGTGCTGTGCTGGAACGGTCTGGGGACGAGTTGTGGTGAGTGTGGTGGGCTGGGACGGGCTGGGACGGACTGTGTTTAGCTGGGACGGGCTGTGGTGGGCCGTGGTGGGCTGGGACAGGCTGTGGTGAGCTGAGACGGGCTGTGGTGGGCTGTGTCGGGCTGGGACGAGCTGTGACGGGGTGGGACGGGCTGTGGTGGTCTGCACTAGGCTGTGGTGTGCTGTAGTGGCCTGTGATGGGCTGGGTGGGGCTGTGGTGGTCTGGGACGGGCTGTGGTGGGCTGGGACGGTCTGTGGTGGGCTGGGACGGGCTGTGTTAGGCTGGGACAGGCTGTGGAGGATTGGGACGGGCTAATGGAGAGCTGTGGAGAGCTGGGACGGTCTGTGGTGGGCTGGGACAGGCTGTGGTGGGCTTGGACCTGCTGTGGTGGTCGGCGACGGTTGTGGTAGGTCCGGGACGGGCTGTCGTGGTCTGGGACGGGCTGTGGTGGCCTGGGAAGGCCTGGGACGGGCTGGGACGAGCTGGGACGGGCTGTGGTGGGCAGGGACGGGCTGTGGTGGGCGGGGGACGGGCTGTGGTGGGCGGGAATGGGCTGGGACGAGCTGGGACAGGCTGTGGTGGATTGTGGTAGGCTGTTGTGCTCTGTAGTGGTCTGTGGTGTTCTGTAGTGGTCTGTGGTGGGCTAGGACGGGCTGTGGTGGGCTGGGATGGGCTGTCGTGGGCTGGGAAGGGCTGTCGTGGGCTGTGGGGGGCCTGGGACATGCTGGGCTGGGCTGTGGTGGGCTGGGACGTGCTGTGACGAGCTGGGACGAGCTGTGACGGTCTGTGGTGTGTTGTAGTGGCCTGTGGTATGCTGTAGTGGCCTGTGGTGGGCTGGGACGGGCTGTGGTGGGCTGGGACAAACTGTGGTGGGCTGGGATGAGCTGGGACAGGCTGGGACGAGCTGTGGTGGGCTGGGGACGGGCTGTGGTGGGCTGGGACAGGCTGGGGTGGGCTGTGGAGGGCTGGGACGGGCTGTAGTGTGACGTGGTGGGGCTGGGACGGGCCGGGTGGGCTGGGATGGGCTGGGACGGGCTGTGGTGGGCTGGGGCGGGCTGTGGTGGCCTGGGACGGGCTGTGGAGGGCTGGGACGGGCTGTGGTGGGTTGGGACGGGCTGTGGTGGGCTGGGACGGGCTCTGGTGGGCTTGGACAGGCTGGTGGTGGGCTGGGACGAGCCGTTGTAAGCTGGGACGGGCCATGATGGGCCGCGACGGGCCGTGGTGGGTTGTTATGGGCCGTGGTGGGCTGGGACGGGCTGTGGTGGGCTGTGGTGGACCGTGGTGGGCTG